>NC_061120.1:219770239-219778991 GCF_002878395.1 Capsicum annuum | reverse complement strand
CCAAGCATCTCCAAAGCACCTCCCTGGGGACTTTGTCGTAAGCCTTCTCCAGGTCGATAAACACCATGTGCAGATCCTTCTTCCTCTCCCTATACTGCTCCACCAACCTCCGTACCAGGTGAATTGCCTCCGTCGTCGAGCGGCCGGGCATAAATCCGAACTGGTTCTCCGAAATAGACACTATCCGTCTCAGCCTCACCTCGACCACTCTCTCCCAGATCTTCACCAACCTTCTTTGTAAACAAAGAATAATCTCTTGTGCTTTGTTGAAAACCAGAAGAAGTCAAAGCTGTAGAGACTGTTTCCTTGCATAATTCTAATTGTAAATCTTTGGAACCTCAGAAGATTGAAACAACATTTTCATCTCACCTCTTAGGCATTTCCAACTTGAAAAGGAATTATACTATACTACATTATTTTCCTTTTTTCCTCCTATAAATCTGCCTTGTGTAGATTACATCGATAAAAGAGTAGTACATCGTTTAAATTTGATATATAAAGCAGCACATCGTTTCTGTGATACAGGGAAATCTGAACAGATGAACAGCCCGGACAATGAGACACTGATCGACAGCAAAATGTATGTCCTCGACAGCTATGTTAACCAGTTTTCTTGATTGTTTTACGTGGAAATTTACCTTAATACAGGTTTGTTTCCAGTGGAATGCAAATCAAAGAAGCACTACATATGCAGCTAGAAGTCCAGAGGCGTATTCACAAGCAACTAGAGGTACATTTAGTACATGAAAATATATACATTTAGACACTTCTAACATGCTAGTGTCTTTCTGTTGTTAGATTCAGCGAAAATTACAACTGAGGATCGAAGAACAAGGAAAACAACTGACCAAAATGTTTGAACAACAACAACAACAAAAAACCACCAGGAGCCTCATGTAGATGCGAAACTCAAGCATTTCATCGCGATGATGAAGATTTCGTTATAGAAAGCTTCGATAATTCCCATTTTCCATCTAAAATTAGTTACTATGACATGTAAACAACATCAGGTTGACATGTTCTTTTCAGTTAACTGCTACTATTTAAAATAAAGTTGATCATATTAGCACTTCTTTAAAGCCAATTTAGCCTCCCAAGCAATTAAACTGCCCAAAAAAAAACATGTATAGTATAAAGTGGAGACACAAATATCATGCAAAAACTTAAGAAGTACTACATTCATGCTATATGTTCAATGGATGTCTGGTGTTGTATAAGGAGAAATGTAACTAATAATATACTCCCCCGTCTAAAAAAGAATTGACTTTTTTTTACTTGACACGAAGTTCAAGAAAATAAAAAACGTTTTTGAATATAGTGGTCTTAAATTAAAGTTACATAAAATGTACGAAAATACCCTTTAATTTTGTGTTCTTAAACATGTCATGTGGAAAGTTGGGAATTAGAATGTTGCCAGAAAAGGAAAGGGTTGTTCTTTTTAAAACATACTAAAAAGGAAAGTAGCTCATTTTTTGCGAAACGGAATAGTTGTTAGTTGGTTTTAAGTTATCCACACTCAAGGTAAAAGTATTTTACAAATCAGTCTAATGCAACATGTTATAACAAGTTATCTACTTTATTTCCTGAATTACTAGATCGGCTTGTTGTTGATAGCGTAACCTAATGTTATATAGATATAATGCACTGTCAGTACGCAGAACTTAAAATCCCCTAATAACCCAGAGAGCCTGTGTTGGGACTTTGGGTCATGTAATAAATAGATTGGGCTTAAGCCCAAATAATGATGAAAGCTTATGTAGGCCCATGTTTCACTTGACAGTGTCCACTCATCTGTCTTTGTTTTGTAACCAACACAACATGTGGGGCCTGGCCCAGGGACAGACAGCCCAAAAGTACTGAGGGCTATTTGGTCATTTCATCTTCATAAATATTACTGGTCCACTAGTGATTTGACACCCACTAAAGGGGTAGTTTTACTGTACAGTGTCTTTGTTCATCTTTACTTGTCTACTGTTAACTTGACACATTCCTTAATAAATTATAAATCATCGAAAAATAACCAAAACTAACTCTGAACTCTTTGATATAAAACAAAACTATTCATCGGCTATTTTTTGACTAAAAAATATCCCTCCCGTCCAAGCATGTTGTTATGAACTCCAGGAATAAATAATATGATAAGCAAAAGAAAAACAAGATGGATACACACAGATATACGTGAAAATTATTAACGGAAAAAATCACGGGTAGAGGAGGAGAAATTCACTACCACCACAGACCTCACAAAATATCACAAACATGGATCGCACCTCAAACTGTTTAGGGCCGAATCAACAAAATTCGGATCACAAACTCTAACACATGTGTTGAGAGAGGATAATCAGATCATATACTAAAAAAATATTATTCATTATTCGAGTTACTCCCTTCCTCAATAAAAGTTGTTCGCTAAAAATAGGCGTCCAACAATGTTTGTCAAATTTTGAAAATCAATATACAATTTACTCGAAGGAGAGTCTTGAAGTAACTGGTAAAGTTATTGTCATGTGATCGTAAGGTCGGGGATTCAAGATTTGGAAATAGCCTCCGACAAAAATATAAAATAAGGTTGCGTACAATACACTTTTGAGATAGGACCCTCTCCGAATCCTGCGTATTACGAGAGTTTTAGTACACCAAAATATCTATTTTAATATATATAATTTATTTATTTTATCCTTAATTATTAATTATAATAGAGTGATATAATAAAATTATTTATATGTTTGTCAAATTAATAGCATATTTGTTTGATGGAAGGAATATTTACTGCTAATCATCATAATTTAAACTTAACGTCTGATTCAGCTATGAAAAGACAAAAATACCCTTCCATACTTCTTAAAAAAAAATATTTTAATCATTTTTGTGAATGTACAAGAACTTGTCAAATGTGAGTGGATACCAACAATTTGCTCTACACAAAAATTCACGCGTTTTATTGGGAAAAGCAAGGTCGATTATAATATAAGTATATGACTTGAACTTATTGTAAAAAAAAATAAAAAAAATTCTAAAATTAATATTTTCTTCATTTCATTTTAATCAGTCCTTAAAAATATTTATTTTAATTTATTTATCTATTTATAAAATCAAAAGAAAATTACTAGTCTTTCGATACTATCTCCATCATTAAATGACTAAATAAAGTATATATATTCAAATTTATATTTTCAAAATATAATTAATAAAATTAATTTTATAAAATAAACTCCTAATAAATTTTTTCTTGATAAAAGTGTCAAGTCAATGAAAGCCAATTATTTTAAAACAAAGAAAATAACATTTAAAAATATGACAAATTTACATCGTTAGTACATACAACTTATACTCATTGTGGCAATATTAGTACTCCTTCGGTTTCGTTTTAAGTTAAGTTGACCATTGTTAGTTTGGTACGTTGCTCAGGGGAGTTTCAATTGAATATCTATTATATACTATAAGTAAAATATATATATACATACTTTTTTTAATTTTGAATGTAGTTTACCACATAACATGTTACATGTGTGCATTTCCTTCAAGGAAAGAATATTACACAATTAGTTCTAGTTTTGCCTTGTTAATCATCTTGCATGCAATTTTTAAATTTAATAGACACAAAGGTTTATATAATAAATTAAGTAATTTTTCATCTTAATTAAACTTAAGTATGTTTACCACTTATTAAACATTAAATTAAGCCACGAGATACTCATTAATATATTTCCTCAAATAATCACATACTTCAATTCTTCAACTCTTTCCTACCCAACTAACTACACCTATTAATTGATTCAGTATTTACCTTGTCTTAAATTTTAATAAAATAAAAATAATACGTTAATTAGTAAGTGATAGTTTTACATGTTTAAACACATATCAATAGATCATACACACAAATATTTATTAGCATTCAATGTTTATATCAAATCATGTAAATTAATCGTAGATAAGTGATGTATATGGAAAATGCTTATTAATTATATATGATTAAATACGTATTATGTATTTACTGATTTTATATACATATCAGGTATAAAGACGTGTTTACCTATTATATACCTATCGAGTCATACACCCTTGAATTTATTTGATGCATCCTCGATCATCACATGACTGTCGTGTACGTAACTCCTCTAGGATCACGTCATTCACGCGTTACGTGTTGTCAGTGAGTTGTAAATATTCAAAGTAAGGTTGATGTAAATATTCTGTGGGTATTTTTAGAGATAAGAGTAAAAATATGCCTAAGCTATCTCAATTTTTTGACTTTCATACATAAACTGTTAGAGTTAATCATCTTGCATGTAATTCTTTAATATACACAAGGGTTTATATACTAAATTAAGTAATTATTCATCTTAATTAAACTTAAGTATGCTTACCACTTAATAAACATCAAATTAAGCCAAGAGATACTCATTAATATGTTTCCTCAAATAATCACATACTTTCAATTCTTCAACCCCTTCCTACCCATCTAACTACACCTATTAAATGATTCAAAATTTACCTTGTCTTAAATTTTAATAATAATAAAATAATAATACATTAAGTGATAGTTTTACATGTTTAAACACATATCAATAGATCATACATACAAATATTTGTTCGCATGGGATGTTTATATCAAATCATGTAAATTAATCACAAAAAAGTGATATAGTTATGTGGGAAATGCTTATTAATTAAATCTATATCTATAACTATATTTATATTTATATCTATACTATATTAAAAGTGTGAAGAGTCTTAAAAATAGTGTTTGAACTTTTTCCCTTTCATTAAAAGTTTTGGCTTTAGATAACTATTTTTTCTAATATATAAGAGTTGAAAATTAATTAAATATATTTATGCTAAAGCCTTTCCTTATTAGAAGTCATCAGAATTAATGACAACTAATTCTTTTTTCATTAGTTTAAGAATTCTAAATCAACAAAATTTGATTTTAAGAAGATTTAAAAAATGTAAGAATAAATATAAAAACGTTAGATAAAATCTCTGCAATGGATAAAATCATTTAATTTCAAATAATTAAATGTTACACGTGCAAGGCACGTGCGGCTAAACTAGTATAATTAAATACATGTTATGCATTTAATGAATTGATATACATATCGGGTATAAATACGTGTTTACCTATTATATATCTATCGAGTCATAGGCCCTTGGATCTATTTGATGCATCCTCGATCATCACGTGACTGTCGTGTACATAACTCCTCGAGGATCACGTCATTCACATGTGATGTATTGTCGGTGAGTCGTAAATTTTTAAAGTAAGGTTGATATAAATATTCCATGAGTGTTTTTAGAGTTAAAGATGTTTATATCAAATCATGTAAATTAATCGTAGCTGAGTGATATCGCTGTGTGAAAAATGCTTATTAATTAAATCTGTATCTATATCTATACTATATTAAAAGTGTGAAGAGTCTTAAAAATAATGTTTGAACTTTTTGTCTTTCATTTAAAGTTTATGTTTTAGATAAAGTCGTCTTATCACTATTTTTCCTAATATATAAGAGTTGAAAATTAATTAATATACTTATGCTAAAACCTTTCTTTATTAGAAGTCATTAGAATTAATGACAATTAATTCTTTTTTCATTAGTTTAAGAATTCTAAATCAACTAAATTTGATTTTAAAAAAACTTAAAAAGTTTAAGAATAAATATAAAAACGTTAGATAAAATCTTTGCAATGGATAAAATCATTTAATTTCAAATAATCAAATGTTACACGTGCAAGGCACTTGCGGCTAAACTAGTATAATTAAATACATGTTATGTATTTAATGAATTGATATATATATCAGGTATAAATACGTGTTTACCTATTATATATCTATTGAGTCATAGGCCCTTGGATCTATTTGATGCATCCTCGATCATCACGTGACTGTCATGTACGTAACTCCTCTAGGATCACATAATTCATGTGTGACGTGCTGTCGGTGAATCGTAAATTTTCAAAGTAAGGTTGATGTAAATATTCCATGGGTGTTTTTAGAGTTAAAGATGTTTATATCAAATCATGTAAATTAATCGTAGCTGAGTGATATTGTTATGTGAAAAATGCTTATTAATTAAATATGATTAAATACGTGTTATGTATTTAACTGATTTGATATATATATATATATATATATATATCAGGCATAAATACGTGTTTACCTATTATATATCTATCGAGTCATACACCCTTGGATCTATTTGATGCATCCTAGATCATCATGTGGCTGTCGTGTACGTAACTTCTCGAGGATCATGTCATTCCCATGTGACGTATTGTATGTGAGTCGTAAATATTCAAAGTAAGTCTGATATGTAAACATTCCATGGGTACTTTACTGTTAAGGTTAAAAATACATCTAAGTTATCTCAATTTCTTATCCGATATCTGGTACCCGCATTAGAGCCTAACTAATTTGGATTCGCACCGGGTAGGGCCCTATTTGAGGGTAGCGCTTCCTACCAAGAATTTTTTTTATTTTTCATCCAGTGTTCGATACCCGCATTGGAGCCCGACTAATCCGGATTCACGCCGAGTAGGGCCCCATTTGGGGTAGTGCTCCTTACCAAGGATTTTTTTTTATTTCTCATCCGGTGTCCGGTATCTGCATTGGAGTCCGACTAATCCTGATTTGCTCCGGCTAGGGATCCATTCGGGGATAGCGCTCCCTACCAAGGATTTTTTTTTTTTATTTCTCATCCGATGTTTGGTACCCGCATTGAAGTTCGATTAATCACAATTCGCGCGGGGTAGGGCCCCATTCGGGGGTAGCGCTCTCTACCAAGATTTTTTTTTTTGGTTTCTCATCTGGTGTCCGATACCCGCATTGGAGCTCGACTAATTCGGATTCGTACCGAGTAGGGACCCATTCGGGGGTAGCGCTTTTTTTTTGGTTTCTCATCCGGTGTCCGGTATTCCCATTGGAGCCCGATTAGTCCGGATTCGCATCGAGTAGGGCCCCATTCGGGGGTAGCGCTATCTACCAAGATTTTTTTTTATGATTTCTCATTCGGTATTCGGTATCCGCATTGTAGCCCAACTAATTTAAATTCGCACCGGATAAGGCCCCATTCGGAGGGGTAACGCTCCCTACTAAAAAAATTTTTATATCAAAAACTCAAACTCGAAATCTTTTATTAAGGAACATCCCTATTCACTGCACCACATGGTTTTTCATAGTCTTCCTTTATCCTTTATTTACCCTAATTGCCCCAAAACCCCATTTTAATAACAATAATAAAAATATATTTTTTTGAACATTTTCTACTATTACTACTACTGTCCCATTTTTCTTTCTTTTCACTTCTGTAGTCTTCTTTGGCTGTGCCTCTTCTGCCTTAGCTTATTTTACCACTGTTTTCTAAAAAAACCTCTAATGGCACAGATTTTTCTCTTATTAACTCTACTCATATGTTAAGCTTTTCACTATTTTCTAGTATTTTTTATCTGAGTTTCTAATAATTTATTTCAAATTAGTTTTTTTAATTTAATTCCTATTATTATTAGTGACAAAATAATCTTTATGTTCCAATAGTTTCAAGAACTATTGTATCCTTTAATACAAAAAGACCCTTTTGTGTATTCGGATTAAGGATGAAAATGGTGGCTGTTTCTTGAAAAATCATATTCATTTTGGTATGTTTCTATTTACCAAAGCATTAGAATAAATAGCTTTTGTGTAGTTTCTTGTTTGTGGGTTTATTGAAAGATTCAATCCTTTTATGATTTAGTGTCTTTTTTTTTTTTGCTAAACAAATATATTTGTGAAGAGATATATACGTTTGTTGGTGTGTGTGAGCTCTTCTTGTGTTGTTAATAGCTTCAAGCATGTTTTTTTTTTGGTTTACTGAGTGTATGATATGGTGAAAGTTTGTGTTTTTCTGTAATGTTTCTATTACCAAAGTATCAGAATATTAGCTTTATAGTTTCTTGTTTGTGGGTTTATTGAAAGATTCAATATTCTTATGATTTAGTGTGTTTTTGTTTTTGTTCAATAAGTATATCTGTTGTATATCTATCTGTTTGTTGATGTGTATTAAGCTATCATGGGGTTACTGAGTTAATCTTTTCGTGTTGTTAATAACTTCAAGCATGTTGTGTTTCTAATGTTGTTTACTGAATGTTTGATATGGTGAAAGTTGTGTTTTTCTGTAATGTTTGTATTCCCAAAGTATCAGAATATTAGCTTTATAGTTTCTTGTTATTGGGTTTATTGAAAGATTCAATATTCTTATGATTTAGTGTTTTTTTTTTGTTCAACAAGTATATCTGTTGTATATGTATCTGTTTGTTGCTCTGTGTGAAGCTATCATGGGGTTACTCAGCTAATCTTCTTGTGTTGTTAATAACTTCAAGCATGTTAATGTTGTTTACTGAATGTTTGATATGGTGAAAGCTTGTGTTTTCTGTAATGTTCTATTGCCAAAGTATCAGAATATTTGCTTTGTAGTTTCTTGTTTTTGGGTTTATCGGAAGATTCAATCTTTTTATGATGTAGATGTCCATTTCTTTTTGGTTCAACTAATATATCTGTGAGAAGTTATGTATCTGTTTGTTGATGTGTGTAAAGCTATCATAAGGTTACTCAGTCACTCTTCTTGGTTTGTTTACTGAATATAGGATATGGTGAAAGTTTGTGTTTTTGGTATTGTTCTATTACCAAAGCTTCAGAATATTAGCCTTATAGTTTCTTGTTTGTGGGTTTATTGGACGATTCAATCTGTTTTTATCTGTGGGGGATATCTATCTGTTTGTT
>NC_061120.1:219702371-219767239 GCF_002878395.1 Capsicum annuum | reverse complement strand
TATTGTTGTTGTTGGCGATTGTGTCGTTCTTGTATAGCTGTTGTCCTCGTTATGCATCCAAAAGAGAATGGGACTGATATTGTTGGAAGATGAGGTTTCCTTTTGTCAAGAATCTTTCAGAAACAACACCTCGACCTTCTAAGGTAGGGGTAAGGTCGGCGTACGCTCTGTCCTCTCCAAACTCCACTCGTGGAATTACACTATATGTTATTGTTGTTGTTGGCGATTGTGTTGTTCTTGTATAGCTGTTCTCGTTCTGCATTCAAAAGAAAGTGGGACTGATATTGTTGGAAGATGAGGTTTCCTTTAGTCGAGAATCTATCAGAAATAACATCTCAACCTTCTAAGGTAGGGGCCTAAGGTCGGTGTACGCTCTGTCCTCTCCAAACTCCACTCGTGGTTGTTGTTGGCGAATGTGTCGTTCTTGTATAGCTGTTCTCCTCGTTCTGCATTCGGAAGTTGGGTAATTTCATAAGTATTACAATTTACAAGTATTATTTTTCAATGCCTCAATAATTTACCAAAGATATGTTTCATTTCGACTGCTATTATTTTTTTGTTAATATGGTGCACCAATTCCCTAAATTACATTTACCAAGAAAATATTGAAATTAAAGAATCACCAAAAATGTTTCTATAAAAATTCCTCGGGTTCGAGCCTTGGGTATGGAAGAAAAATTGTTGAAAGCGCTACTGATAAGAATCGGGTTACGTTAGAAAATAAAGCGGAAGCGAAAATACTAAGATTAAAGGTAAGAAATTAAAGATGGGCAAATTTGGAGAATAAAATCCTCAATTTCGAGGTTAAGTGCTAAGAACCTTAATTGATCTTAGTATTCAAAATTAGCGGATTAAGACTAATTATGATACTAATAGAGTTAATTCAAGAACTTAAATCAAAAGTGATCTAGACCCATATTTCAAAGAAACTAAAGATAACAATTAGTATATCAAATAGAAACCAAAGATATCAAATTAAGAATTAATCTTAAAGAATTGTTTTTATAAGGTTACAAGATAAATCCCAAGTAGCCACACACAAAGGTATAAATAAGAGAAACTCTCAATTAATAATAATATTGTCTGATTGAAAATAACAAACTTCATCCCTATATATTGGGAAAAACCTATCCCAAATAGCATGGGATTAGGATCTACTATTATGGAAATAATAAATAAAATCCTACTAGGACTAGGAAAACATATAAAAATAATACCAAAAATTTTCCCCTACGAAAATAAGGGAAAACTTTCAAATTTACTCACAACCCATATAGGCCCAATCTTCTTCCTTTTGAGTTTGGACTTAATCATGAAATATGTGTAACACTTTGCCCATTCTTCTCCATAATTCTTGAACTCGTTCTTGGGCTCTTCTTCCATCATAAACATCTTCCTTATTCATATTGAAGCCCATCAATCTTAATGCAAGTGGGCCAGCCTGGATGCTATCAGCTACCCCTTAATGAGCCCTGAAACGTGTGATTCGAATTAGTCGGAGCTCCAACGTGGGTATCGGATATCGGGTGGAAATCTATATCTATAACATATTAAAAGTGTGAAGGACCTTAAAAATATTGTTTGAACTTTTTGCCCTTCATTAAAATTCTTTGTTTTAGACAAAATTGTCTTTTTACTATTTTTCCTAATATTCAAGAGTTAAAAATTAATTAAATATATTTATGGTAAGACCTTTCCTTATTAGAAGTCAACAGAATTTCACTATTTTTTCCTAATTTAAGAGTTAAAAATTAATTAAATATATTTATGGTAAAACCTTTCCTTATTAGAAATCATCAAAATTAATGAAAATTAATACTTTCTTCAATAGTTAAAGGCAAAATGACCTTCTAGACCCCTATACTATGTCGGTTTGTAAGTTGGATACTTCTACTTATATGTTTGACATCTGGACCTTGAACCCATCAAAAAGCAATATTTTGCACCCTTTGACTGTTGACCTTGCCTATGTGGCAAGGGCATGATGACTAGGACAAAGAGAGTGTAGCCACTCGCTTGGGGGTGCGAGTGGGGTCCATTTTTTTTCAATTTTACAGTAAAATAATTTTTTGAAAATAAAAAATATTAAAATTAAAAAAAAATAAAAAAGGGTCCTTTTTTTTTCCTCCATCTTTTTAAATTTAAAAATATTTTAAAAAATAAAAAATAATTTAAGATTATTTTTAAAAAATTAAAAATATTTTAAAAATATTTTTAAAATTTTAAAATTAATTTAAAATTATTTTTAAAATTAAAAAAAATAAAAAAGGATCTTTTTTTTCCTTCCATCTTTTTTAATTTAAATATTTTTAAAAATTTTAAAAATATTTTTAAAAATTTTAAACAAATAAAAATATTTTTCCCTCCCTACCCCCACACCCTACCCAGCCCCGTCTCACCCCACCCCTATCCCCCCACCCCAACCCGTCCCCACCCCCACACCCTACCCAGCCCCATCCCATCCCATCCCACCCCCAGCCTCTCCACCCCACCCCAGCCCCGTCCCCACCCTCCCACACTTCACCAGCCCCGTCCAGCCCCTCCCCACCCTACCCCCACCCCCATACCCCTCCCAGCCCCAGCCCCGCACCACCCCAGCCCCTTCCAGCCCCCACACCACCCCAGCCCCTTCCAGCCCCCATACCCCACCCCAACACTCTTCCAGCCCCCCAAACACACGTTCACTTTTTATATTTTATTTTAATTTTTTTCCTCTCAATTCAATTCTTTTCATTTTTTTAATTAAAATTTAAATTTGAAATCTTTTTATTTTTTGGGGGATTGAAATTTAAATTTAAATTGGAAGTGAGCGATAGTTAATATTGAAAAAAATTAGTTAATTTTTCTTGAAAAAAAATTAAAATTTTTGTGAATTTGTTAAAAATATTCAAATTTAAAAATCAAAATTTATTATGTTTGTATATATGAATTTATAGTTAAAAATTAAAATTAGTTGGAGAAGAATTTTAATTATTTGGAATGGATTTGATGTTTAATTTGTGATTAAAAATAAAAACATGATTATTCAAATTTTTCTACAATTTATAATTTTTTTCTTATTTTATTAAATTAATTTTAATTTGTTATGTAGCATTTTAAAAATGACTTGGAATATAATATAATATAATATATATATATATATATATATATATATATATATATATATATTAAATGACGTGGCAGGTGTGACAGCTGATATGACAGCTGACGTGGAGGAGAGTGTGTTACACTCACCAAAAAAGGATTTAAAATGTTGCTTTTTAGTGGGTTCAGGGGTCCAGATGACAAACATGTAAGTAGAAGTGTCCAACTTACAAAACCGACATAGTACAGGGGTCCAGAAGGTCATTTTGCCATAGTTTGAAAATCCTAAATTAACTAAATTTGATTTTAAGAAGATTTGAAAAATCTAGAAATAAATGCAAAACCGTTAGAATAAGAAAAATATAAAAGTACCAGATTTTTAAAAGTTTTAAGTTCGTAATAAATATGTAATCAATGATTTTGTAAAGATAAGATTTTATAAATAAGAAAGGATTTTACATATAAAAAAATAATAATAATCGTAACACAAATATAGTTTAAATTGATGTGTCTCTCTTAATCTGTGGCAACAAAGAAAAGAGGTACTATACGGCAAACGCAAAAGTAATGATTTATCAATCGCTTGAAACTTCAGGTGGTAAAATATATATGTTTATATATTTATGTTTACATTATTTTATTAAACCGTGAAAGATTTTTGAAAAATGATTTGAACTTTTACACTTTATTAAAAATTATAGCAATAGATAAAATTATTTAATTTTAAATAATCAAATGTTATACATGCGAGTGACGTGCGATTAAACTAGTAAATAAAAAAACTCTTTACGTCACTATTCAAATTCATTAACACTTTCACCTTTTATACCACCTCCAACATAACCATTTACCTTATTCCTTATTATAAGATATTTTCTTGTAAATTCACATGATCTCTTATACAAATTCGAGCCACTTTTATAATATTTAAAAATATTATATGAACCAATACCTTATTAGATAGACCATGATTCGATGAAACTTCAACTTACCGAAGACATAATGGTGAATAAAAGATTACGGAGAATACATATAGGATAGAGGGTTAGTTAGATACTGAGAATAGCAAAAGCGGAGCCACCTTTCATTCAAGGGTTCACTCGAACCCCATTCAATGAAAAAATATATTATTTATACATGGTTAAAATTATTTACTTATTTATATATAGTAGATGTTGAACCCCATTCGACTAATTCGTATGTTACTTTTGAATTACCTCAATGAAAATCCTAACTCCGTCACTGAAAGGTAGAGTGATGTCTGGTTGTTCATAGGTATAGGTTTGTTGATCTCTGTCGTAGTAGTAGTCGTATTCTTATAGTTCTTGCTTATGTATGTCGATTATCACATTATTTTACTGTTGTTATTAATTGTTATTTTTTCTTCACTATTCTCCTCTTCTTGTTGTTCTTAGTCGATAGTCTTTCGAACACATCCTCTCTACAACAAAAACATATCCAGTGTATGCCCATATATGCCCATATAGTGGGGTTTGTGGAGGGTAGAGTGTACGTAGACCATACTACTACCTTAGGTGAAGTAGAGATGCTGTTTCTGATAGACCCCCGGCTTAGAGTCGATAACAGTATAACTAACACAAAAAATAAGGACATATAAACTAGTACGGTATGCAAAATAAACTAACACCGCTAGTAACAAAATAATACTACAACCACAAGATAATAATAAAAACTATCTAACCGAAATCACATATATCACACAGCACCACGAATAAGAAACTAAAAACACTAAAGAACGCTCCCTTACTGTTGTTGATGCGCTCCCACCCCCTAACCCTCCACCCTAATCCATGTCCTCCACACCTTTCTATCAAGGATCATGTCTTCTGTAAGTTGTAACTGTTCCATATCATGCCTAATCACCTTCCTCCACAAAATAATGATATAAGATCTACGTTCCCAGACTTCACTTGCAAAATTTCACTCGTTTATAACATCAAGAATATATATGAATTGATAATATAACAACAAAAACAACAACAACAATAAACCCAATATATTCCCACACAGTGAGATCTGGAAAGAGTAAAATGTACGCAGTTCATACCACTACCTCTAAAGGAGTAGAAAGACTATTTTCGATAGACCCCCGACTCAAGACAAAGAATAATAAACAAATTCATATATGAATTGATAATGTATGTGGGAGTAATATTATTATTATTATTTTTATAATAATGTTTTTGGTGTGTGCTTTGGAGGCATGCACACAGATACCCAAACACACACGTATACACAGTTACTGAATATCAATTTCCCATAAAAGCACTTGAAACTATAAATATCAGTCCACAGTATTATACTTATGAATGTTTTTACTATATATATACACATGCCTTTTTCAGAATTCAGATATTTTTTGCTTTGCTTTCTGCCTTTTGATTTTATGTCCCCTCAATAACTTATTCCCTCTCTTTTACTATATTTACTATAGCTAAAAGGAGTGGAAAATAGATCTTGGATTCTGTTACAAAGTTAATCTTTAGTTAGATCTCCAAAATTTACTGTTCATTTCATAGACGGGGTCAGAATTTTCACTAAGAGAGGTCAAACTCGAATCAGTCGAAGGGGGTTCAATATCGACTACATATATAAAAAAAATAATTTTAATGATGTATAAATAAAATAATTTTTCGTCGATGGGGGTTCAGATCAGGGGCGGAGCTACATGTATGATAGGGGTTCATCGGAACCCCTTTGACGAAAAATTATATTATATATACATGGTTAAAATAATTTTTTATGTATATATAATAGATATCGAATACATTTCGGTTAGTTTGTATGTTCACTTGTGAATCCCCTTCGTGAAAATCCTTCCTCCGCCACTAGTTCAGATACCCCTTAGCCATAAGGTGGCTCCGCCCTTATTCATCAAGACTACTTTTTTTGGGTTTCATTTTAACTATCGTTTTAACTCTTTTCATGTCTATTTAAGAAAAGTAATAAATATTTAATTGATTCATTTTTACTTGTCACGTTTTATTTTATGAGAGTCGATTTGATTATTTAGAAGTTAAAATGGAATTACATTAATTCAGTTTTTAAAATTTTAAATTTAGGAGTTCGAAAACTATACAAAAAATAGTGTAAACTGTGATCCTTCTTATATTAATATATGATGAGAAAATATATCTTAAAATATTAATTAAAGTTCATAAAATTTGACTTTGAAAAAAAAAAAATTGAAACGTGAAATAAAAGTGAGCGGAGGTAGTAAATTTCTCTTTTCAGTCGAGGATCGAAAATTTAGTATTGATTTATTTCATATTTGGTTATTATTCCCCATATAAGTTTTTTTTTTTTTTAAAAAATAAACCCCGCTCAATGCACTAAACTCTCGCTATACGCAGGATCTGAGGAAAGATCCGACCATAAGAATTTATTATACACAATTTTATCTTACATTTCTATAAGGGGTTGTTTTCGAGACTTGAAACTGTGACCTTTTGGTCAACAACAACAACAAACTCAGTGTATTCCCACAGCGTGGGATCTGGGAAGGGTAAGATGTACGCAGTTCATACTGCTACCTCCGAAGAAGTAGAGAGGCAACTGTAACCTTTTGATCAAATAACAAAAACTTTATCAGTTACTGTAAGACTTTCTTTCGAAATAATTCAAATTATAGGACGTAAAAATATGGCCTTATAGTCAATAATGTAGGTGAGAACTATGAATAAGATAAAAGATATTTTTGTGGTGGCTCCGCCCCTGAGTCATTAAGGCTACTTTTTTTTCTTTGGAGGGGGAATTCATTTTAACTGCCGTTTTAACTTTTTTCATGTCTATTTCAGAAAAACAATATATAATTAATTTCAAGAGGTTATTTTTAAGGCTTGAATACATTTTAGTCAAACGATAATAATTTTATCAGTTACTTCAAGACTCTCTTTCAAAATAATATCAGGATTAGTAATACCCAGAATAAGTTAGTATTTTCCTCAAAAAGGTGTAACGATAGTATCAAAATTAATTATTTTACCAGAATAAAATTAGGGAATGCAAATATGTGACCTAGTAATCAATAACGTAAATGAAAACCATAAATTAGATATAGGATATTTTTGTAAACAATCATAAATGTATAAAAGTTTGGTCTTAGATAAATTACTGTACATGCTTTTCCTTGATGGAAAATGCTTATGGGACTAATGGACTCAAGAGAAAAAGTTAAAGGTATTCCTTTTCTTCTCTACGAAACTTTAGGGGCAAATTGGAATTACAAGAAAAAAAGGGGATAATAAATGCAAAGTATTTTTTTTTGGAGAGAGAAGTGTTTGGACAAAAATGTGAAAAATTCCATCAAGTCAACAATTAATATGATAGATGGGAAATAAATGAAAAAAAAAATCAAAAAGGGTCCCAATTTTATTTCATGTACATGTGTTGTTTGTGTGAATATGTTTTAATTGTGGATGCTACACTTGTTATCTTATTTTATTGTCATTTTCTCTCACTTTTTTTTTTTTTGGGTAGAGAGTCTGTTAGAAATAATATTTTTATTTCCGCAAAAGCAATAGTATATCTACATATATCTTATTTTCTTCAAACCTCACTTATGAAATATTAAGCTATTGATATAAATATGAGGTTTATTAAGTTCAAGATTAATAATTTTTTTTTTAGTCTGTTTAAAAAAGAATGATTTCTTTCTCATTTTAGCAACTTTTTAATTTTAACTTTCCACGTGACATATTTAAGACCACAAGATTGAATAACATATTAATATATTTGACATATCTTTAATTTAAGATCACAAGATTCAAAATTTTTTTTAATTTTTTCAAATTTCGTGTCAAGTCTTCTTGAAATGAAGGAAGTTTGATTTTCATGGACAAAAAGGCCTAAATGAAAATATTTTTGTATTATGTAAATATAAATATAGGTTTGTAGATTTGGAAAGAATAAAGAAGGAACAAAAAATAGTAAATAGTGTATTATAATACTCCCTCCCATTAAAAAAAAAGAATGTCCCTACTTGTTTTTATTTCGTGTAAAGAGGAATGATCCCTTTTCCATTATTTTAGTAATTTTTAAATTTTTACTTTCTACGTGACATGTTTAAGACCACAAGATTGAAGAATATTTTGGTACATTTGACATATCTTTAATTTAAGACCATAAGATTCAAAATCTTTTTTACTTTCTTAAACTCCGTGCTAAGTCAAACTAGATCAATTTTTTTTAAACAGAAGGAGTACTCCCTCCGTTTCATATTAGTTGACCCCTGTTGATTTAGCACACCACCATTAAGAAAATATTAATTAGGGGTTTATTTTATCAAATTAACTTTATTAGTTATGCTTTAAAAATATAAATTTGACTAATACACTTTGTTCAGTCATTTAATATTAAAGATAATATTGAAAGAACATGATAAAATTCTCTTGATTTTAATTAAATTAAAATAAATATTTTAAAAAAAAAAAGACCAACTAAAATAAAATGAAGGAAATATGATTTTCATGGGCAAACGAAGGCACAAATGAAGATACTTTTGTATTACTATGTAAATATAAAAAGATAGAATTGCAAATTTGGAAAGAATGAAGAAGGAGGAAAAAATAGTAAATAGTGTATTATTATTATACTCTTGACCCACTCCTTTTTTTAATCCGTTTTAAAAAAATAATTGTTTTTTTTTTTTGGTGCTATTTTAATTTTAATTTTTCATATGACATATTTAGGATCATAAGATTAAAGTATATTTTAGTACATTTGATACAATTTTAATTTAAGGCTATAAAATTTTAATTTTTTCTTTTTTTTTTAAACTCTGTACTAATTTAAGGTATGTCATTGTTTTTTAAATGGAGTAGTAATAAGATGGCAGTTGGGAGTTAGTGACCCCACAAAAGCAGCAGCAGAGTTGTAAAGCTGCTGTTAACTCCTTAAAAAGCACTGTCAAAGTTCTCTCTTTCTTTGGGTATGCTTTGGCTGTGCTCTTAGTTACTCACCTCCATTATTTGACAGTCTCTTCAGAACCAAATGGGGTATAGACCTGCACAACCTCCCAAGCTGGCAACATGGCCCATTGTCAGTTGTCTACTTTTTCACTATCCCCTAAAACAACCAACCCTTAAACCTAAACACCAAAAAAAATATAAATGAGAAATTTTTACTACTGCCCCTTTTCTTGATAATAGTACTACTGTCCAAAGTTTAACATAATTCACGTGATATCTGTCACCTTTTATGAGCAACAATAAATTCACGTGATATCTGTCACCTTTTATGAGCAACAAGTTTATTAGTGTTTCTCTTTTGATGATCTGTGATGTTTAAAACTCGATATTAGATAATTCTGTAGACCAAGCTTACTACAATTCTCTTTTTTTGTTAATCATGGTGTCAAAAGCTTGAATATATTTACGAAATACTTGTCATTTTTCATTAGCAATAACCCTATCGACCAAGCTTACTACTATCCTTTTCTTATAGTCGTGGTGTTCAAAGCGTAGTGGTGATATAAACTGCGTGTACTTCACCCTTTTCAAACCTTACTTTGTGTGAATACATGAGCTATAATATTGTTGTGGTGTTCAAAGCTCGACTAAATTAATGGAATACCTGTTGCTTACATCAACAACATGTATTAGATAACTCAATCATCAAGGTTACTGCTACCGTGCCAAACTCTTAACGGGCAACATATATTAGGTAACTTTGTACCCCGCTTTCTCCTCCTCCTTTCTTTTACCTCTATAAACTCAAATGCACAAAATTTAACACAACACCCATATCAAGATAAACCCCAAATAAAGAAAAAAAAAAGCTTCAAGAAAATAAAAAAGTGATCTTTTTTTTCAGACTTTCTTGTTTTTCCTTCACATGGATACAGTTTCCATAATGATTCTTTGACCCCTTTTTAAAGCTGTAATGAATGGGCACTTGGAAGAAGTCTGAAATGGAACTGAGTTCATCTGATTCTTTGAACAGTTTGAAGTTTGGCAAGAAAATCTACTTTGGAAATGTGGGTGTTGGAGCTCCGGCACCGGTGACTGGAGGTGGAGCTCCGGCTCCGGCACCGGTGGTGTCAAAGAGGGGGAGGGGTGGTGGGGTGGTGCAGGGGGGTCAGCCACCTAGGTGTCAAGTTGAAGGTTGTCAGGCAGATCTGAGTGATGCTAAGGCTTATTATTCTAGGCATAAAGTTTGTGGTATGCATTCTAAGTCTCCTACTGCTGTTGTTGCGGGTCTTGAACAGAGGTTTTGTCAACAGTGTAGCAGGTTAGATTAATATTTTTCCATATTTGTTATAATAATAATTGTTTTTAGGAAAGTATTTGTGGACTTACATGTATATATATAGCTGTGTTAATATAGGCTGATACAGAACATGCACAGCAGCTGTGTGTAATTAACTTACTTTTTATAGTATAGATAGATTAGGCATAGTACATACATGCACTCTAAACTCTCCAACTTTGAGTATGCATATCTAGACACCTAAGCTAGTCTCCCTTTTGGTCGGTTGAACACTCCAGCTTACAAAGTGATCATTAGGTTACGTCAGCATTGGGTGTCCACGAGACACAGTGGTGAAGAGTTGGAGTGTTTAGTTGTGAGTTGAGACAAGTTGAGGTGTATAGATGTGCGTTCTCAAAGTTGTGGAGTGCTTACTTGCTAGTTGATGCCAAGTTTGAGTGTCTGTTTGTTTAGGTATTATGCATAATTTTGTTTTTGGATGTGTTACTTATGGACTAGTGGTTCTTGTATTTGCAGTTGTTTTGTATTCTGGTTATTGGTTTGTTAAGTTATTGTGTTGATTGTTCTGATAATTAGTAGTTATAATTTAGTTGGTTTGGCTAGTTAAAGCAGAGGTGATTTTTTGCTAATTCTGGTGTCTTTCCTTAGCCCCTATATCCAAGAACATTTTGAAACTTATTAGTCTGAGATACTGTGCTTAAATATGAAATGGATTTTGTGAATGTTGTGTTAACAGCTTTTACAATCTCCACGAGGTAGGGGTAAGGCCTGCGACACTCTTACCCTCCCTGCGGGACAACTTCTTGCTTAAGTATTGTTCGAGTTTAGTTTTTACGCTTTCTTGGTGCTATTCTGCTTCACCTAGATGACTTTGCAGAAGATTGTGTGCTTGTTTCTTTCATTTAAGGGAACAAAAGAGGAAATGAATAAAGGAGATAATCCGAGAGAACCTAAGGAATCGTGTATCGCTTTACCAGTTAGTGTATTGTGGAAGAGAATTTCTGCTACTATCAACAAATCAACTGCATTCTTCAACTTGATTTTATGTTTGTGAGAATTGTGTTTGAGTTGGAAAAGAAGGATGATGTTCCTCTTCTGTAGACATGGTTGATATACTGAAGTGGCAGACAATCTGTAAAGAAAAGTATTCTCTTTCTTTTGATGAAGAAGAAAGTATTCTCTTTCTTTCCCACCAACCTTTTATCTGTCCTCTTTTTCCTGCTTTTGGTTTTTGGGGAAGGCTGGGGACAGCGGCAGACCCATGATTTTAGGGACACACATATTGACGTTCAAAGCTTTAAGGTTCCGGCCGGAAACCAAAGCACCCAGCTATGTTCTTGGTTTCCAGGGTGCTTTTCTAAATCTTACACCAATCTTTATGCGTTTTTATATAATTATACCTAGTCTGCAGCTTGTACTTATTCCGTTCGAGGATCTTTATTTTTTTTATAAAGCCGCTAGACTCTCTGTCTAGTGGTATAAATTTATCGGAAAAAATACCTAGTCTGCGTTGGATATACTGGATGCCAGAGCAC
The DNA here is from genome assembly GCF_002878395.1 of Capsicum annuum. Classification (NCBI taxonomy): domain Eukaryota; kingdom Viridiplantae; phylum Streptophyta; class Magnoliopsida; order Solanales; family Solanaceae; genus Capsicum; species Capsicum annuum. The sequence continues at coordinate 219,755,390 of NC_061120.1, read as the reverse complement.
CGCAAAATTGAACCTAGGTCCGCCCATGGCTGGGGATGCTTGTAATTGGCATTAAGCCTGAAACTTCTCTTTCCCCAAGTGGAGGCAAGAAAGAGATCAGAAGTCCTCTTCCACTTTATGCACCTTTTTGATGTAAGAAGTTTATGGTTCATAAATTCCATCAACTTTATATACGAGCAATATTTTGATCTTATTAGCACGAAACGAACCTAATATCTGAAATCTGGGAAATTCTGAGTTGGTATGCGCAACGCAGAGTCATTAACATTACTGATAACAACTCAATGATTATGTAATTATGTTAGTCTTATACATGTATGTGTGTATAAGTTTTTGTTTTCCTTGACTTCGAAGACACCATGTATGTTATATGTTTGTTCTTACCTAAGAAAACAAATTCATGGGCGTTGTTTAGACTCAATACTAGTGTACTTGAACTAGCAAGCACGGCTAGTTAATCTCATATTGCTTATTACGAAAGATTAACTGAGGGGACTATCAATAAATGTATCTTTGTGTATTCAGAGACAATTCTGTGGTAGCCGTATAGCTTGTGTTGTGGAAACCTCGTAACCCATCGTCATTCCTATGTGAGAAAGCCAACTTTGGAATAGTCTTTCTACTGTGACAGCAGAAAACTTTTGTGTTGAGAGCCATGTTCCACAATTTAGGATATCGACGTGGTTTTAGATATTGTTACTTATGCATGGTTAAAGTAATGTATATTCTCAATTTAATTTTTAACTACTAAGGTTGAATTGCTTGGCTTGAAGTAAATACCGGGTGCGGGTAGGTATTTACCGTGAATGGGGGTGTTTCAGCAAGCTTTTCTACTTCTTAGAATGAGATTTTTTAGTACTTGTCATGAGAGATTTGAGAGTCAAGAAATATGACTAGCCAAGTTGTCTTGTATGAGGCCAGCAAGCTCGTCTTCTTAGATAACTTACGGCTTTTCAATAGCTTTCTTTGTTCACGATATTAATAGTTACTCGGTTCTGTGTTCCAGGTTCCATCAATTGCCTGAATTTGATCAAGGAAAAAGGAGTTGCCGCAGGAGATTGGCATGCCATAATGAGCGTCGTAGGAAGCCTCCATCTGGATCTCTTTTCTCTACACACTATGGGAATCTTTCTTCATCAGTTTTTGGTTTGATAGCGTTCCTCACCTTTCGCTTTGTTTGCATTAATACTTGAAAATTTAAGCGAAAGAGCTTGAGGTTGACTCGCGTTATTTTGGTTTGAACTTGTAGAAAATAATAGCAGCAGATCCGGAAGTTTTCTAGTCGACTTCAGCTCACACCAAAATGTGAATGAGAGTTCTTGGCCAAATACTAGAGCATCTGAACAAGGATGGGATCATCCATCTACTGCATCAGGGAAGTTCCTTCAACGACCTTGGCTGAATAATTCTGAAAAGGCTGCAAGCGAGCTTGTTCTGCAAGGTTCAACTACCAGGACCAGTTACCCCGGTGTTCCTTCAGGAGACTGTTTTCCTGGAGTCTCAGATTCAAATGGTGCTCTCTCTCTTCTGTCAAATCGGTCCTGGGGATCAAGGAACCAACCCCCAAGTCTCGGGGTTAACAGCCAAATTAACGTTAATGAGACACACGTCATTCAACCTTCAGGTTCCCATGTTGCACCTACCAATCACTTCTCAAGCCCTTCATTGGGGTTTAAAGGAAATGAAGCTAGCAGCAGTTTGCATGAGCTGCCTCCTGATCTCGGTTTGGGTCAAATGTTACAGGCTTCTGATAATCCGTACTGTGGCGAGCTTGAGATAGCTCAGCATGGCGATGGAAGACAACACATGGAAATGGACCACTCTAAGGGTTATCATCCTTCTGTTCAGAATGTGCACTGGACTCTTTGACTATCCTCTCGTTCGTGTATGATCAGGGTTGTAAGACCATTTTTCGTTAACTAGGTTGACGATTACTATTATGCAACTTGTGTGCATCTCCGTTGACGATTACTACTACACCCGAGATGACTATGGTTTCTTCTTGAAATGTTCGATGACTTGCTTCGACTTTTCCCTCTGCTAAATGTTATGATCAGGGGGGTAAATAAACTTTGAACCATTATGCTAAATGCTATATGTAGTCTTGTCTCTTGCTGTTTTTTCCTTTATGCATTTAAGCACGTTGGCTTGACTAATCCGGATTTGTGCCCCATAAGGTCCACTAAAGGGGAGACGTTCCCTACAAGGAGTCTGGTGGAGGGATTTCATCCATGCCACTGGACTCTAGGAGAGAGGTGGCTACTCTTTGAAGGACATCTCGGTGCACTACATAGCAGGTTTCGAGGAACCACAAGGATATATTGCACGCAACCTTACTTTGCATTTCTGTCGGAGGCTGTTTCTAAGGCTTGAACCCGTGACCTCCTGGTCTCATGACAACAACTTTACAAGTTACATAATACAATTATTGCTCACTCATTCTTGGTTGCTAACGTGCATGATCATAATATCAATTTGTTTTGGGACTATTCATCAATAGGGTTTAACTTATTTTCAACTTGTTACTAATCTCATCTATTATAGAGAATTATAATAACCATCTTTGATTAGAAGTTCTTATAATAGAAGATGAAAAATTTATCGGCACATAATTTAAAAAGTAGCAAAAAGGGCAAAATATGGTGCAAAACATTTAAAAGGGTAAAAATTCACTAATAACCACTTTTCATCCTCTAATAGAAAAATGGCAATTATACAAAGTTTCAAATTTCACAATTAAGCTAGCGTTTGATAATAGATTTTGGAGCAGATTGTGAAAATTTATCTTCAATATTTGTCTGTCCTTGAAATTTTGTCACGCCAGCTCTTGGAACTTCCGCTCACAAAACTTTAATTTTTTTTTTTCTATTCTAAAAATCACAACTTCAAAAACTCAAATTTTCAATTTCATGATCTACGACTAAATGAGAGTTAAAATTTCACGACAATGACTATCTTAAAGACAAAAAAGCTAAAATAAAAGTAAAAATAACATAAATCCCAACCTTATTAGAATTATTTATACTCTCTCCCACTTCCTTAATTGCTTTACTCTCTCTCCCGATTCATATACATAACAAGACCGATATATATATAAAAACCTTTGTCTATGGCAAGGTCGACATACATAACAAGGTCGATTTATATACATAACAAGTATGAGAAGGCCGGCATATACATAACAAGGGTGACATATACATAACAAAGCCGATTCATATACATAACAGGACCGATATATACATAGAAAGCTATGTATAAGCATTTTTAGAAAAAAATGGGATTTTTGTAATATGTTTGGAGAGATCAATTTTTTCGTAATAAGTGAAACTTAAGTTGTGGATTTGTGTAATTTAAAAAAAAAAAAAAAGTTACAAGTGGTCCATTAATGCTATTTCTACTAATCCAAAAGGGGTTAGAATTTATGAAAAAATAACATAAATATACACCTTAACTTATCATATTTACACAAATTTTACCTTACAAAGTAATTATAAAAATTTTAATTCATTATGTATCTTCGTTGGATGTATCGAGGAGCTAATTATGTATCTAGACAGACCCAAAATTAGAAAAAATATATCGGTAGCTAATTATGTATCTTTACAAGGAAAAAATGTATCTTCATTGGATGTATTATGTATCTCGACACACCTAAAATCAGAAATTAAGAGTTAATTATGTATCTTTCTAAAGGAAATAAATGTATCTTCGTTGGATGTATCGGAAGTTGCTTATGTAACTCGACAGATTCAAAATAAAAAATTTCACTAATTATGTAAAATATCAAGATTTGTTACTCCCTCCGTTTAAAAAAGAATGACCTCTTTCCTTTTTTGACAACTTTTAAATTTTAACTTTTCATGTGACATATTTCAGACCACAAGATTGAAGGACATTTTGGTACATTTGATATATCTTTAATTTAAGACCACAAGATTCAAAAATCTTCTTTATTTTCTTAAACTCCATGTCAAGTCAAACTAGATTATTCTTTTTTAAACGGAGTGGGGTATAATTAAGCTCCATTATGTTGTTTGCTCTTGAAAAATAACAAGCCGAATGACAATGGGCCTATAAAGCCCAGTACAAACAAGAAGTTACTACATACATTGCATATTGGGCCGGATTCTCTCAACATTGATATATTGGACCTCCATTATATTACCCGAATTGCACAACCCATCTTCTTCACACAAAATCGCTAAACAGATCAGTGCCATTTTCAGCTTGGTGAGTTCTCTCAGCTTCATTTTCTCTATCTATTAATGCTGATTTTGTTGTAATTTATTTTTATTCAATTTTGTTCTTCTTCTTTTTTTTAATAATTTTTAATTTTTTAAGTGTAATTCAATAATGTAATCCGATTTTAGGGTTCACAGTAGAGTTTTGTTAGTTGGATGGAATTTGAGCTTCATTTTTATTATATATATTGTGGATAAGTATGTGTAATGGATCGCAATTTTTTAGTTCATTTGAATTCGTTGTTTTTTTTTTTTTTTTTTTTTTGAGATAACTGTGGTGTTCGTGTCAGTTTTTGCGTGCAACTTGACTAATTACTCGGGATACCTACCACTTAATGTTTCTTTTGGTCTCTGCTGGGATTTGAACCTGAAACCTCATGGTTCTCGGCGCACTAGGTTGTAGAAGTGTTAGAGTTTTGGTAGTCGAATGTAATTTGAGCTTCATTTTTCTTATATTGATTGTGTAATGGATCGCCAAATTTTCAGCTTATTTGAATTCGTGATTGTTTTGTTTTGTGAAAACTTTGTTGTCCGTGCCAGCTTGCGTGCACCTTGAGTAATTACTCCGGATAACTGCTACCTCCCAATAGCAATAGGTATCGGGGAACTATGTGCACCAAGGCTAGGATAGATAGGAAGACATCGCCTAGGGTTTTTTTTGTCTCTGCCGGGATTTGAACCTGAGACCTCATGGAACTGCTACCTCCCAATAGCAATAGGTATCGGGTAACTATGTGCACCAAGGCTAGGATAGATAGGAAGAAATCGCCTAATTTTTTTTTTTGTCTCTGCTGGGATTTGAACCTGAGACCTCGTGGTTCTCGACCCACTGGGTCATAGAAAGTGGTAGAGTTTTCTTTGTTGAATGTAATTTGAGCTTCGTTTTTCTTATATTGATTGTGTAATGTAATTTTCAGCTTATTTGAATTCGTGATTGTTTTGTTTTGTGATAATTGTGTTGACCGTGCCAACTTGTGCGCACCTTGAGTAATTACTTGAGATAACTGCTACCTCCCAATAGCAATAGTTATCGGGTAACTATGTGCACTAAGGCTAGGATAGGTAGGAAGAAATCGCCTAGAGTTTTTTTTTGGTCTCTGCTGGGATTTGAACCTGAGACCTCATGTTCTCGACCCACTTCACTGACAGTGAGGTGACACCCTTTGGTTCATTGTTTGAGGAGATAAGTTTCTATGGGTATGGAGTCTAGCATGGATGATATTAACTTGTTAAGACTATGCTTAGTTGTTGCTATATTAGGTCCACTGCTCGCCAATAGCCCTTTTGTTTTGGTCACAAAAGGACTTGTATATTTGTGTAGGTAGAATTGATAAGTGGGAGCTTTAGAGAAGCTCGAGCTTTAGGATGTACCTGTAATTTTCATTTAAAAGCCAAATTATTTAGTATTGGAATAAAATGAGCGCAATTAGAGCGAAACAAATACACTGGGAGGCTGATTAGAGCGAAATTAATACACTAGAGTTTTAGAGAGCCTCGAGCTTTAGGGGAAGGGTACCCCTAATTTTCCATAAAAGACGAATTATCTAGTATTGGAATAAAATGAACCCGACTGGAGCGACATGAATGCAAATGTTTGCATGGCCTATTCCAACTAGCTTGGGACTAATATAACATCTAAGGATGTTCTCCATTTGAGAGAAACTATGGTCTTTTCTATTTTTTGATGTGGTGATTTAGATAAGATACAACACCTATCTGTCCTTTCTATTTTTCAATGTGATGATTTAGATAAGATAACAACCCGATTTGGGCGAAATGAATTCAAAGGATTCGTATGGCCTGTTCGAACTAGTTTGGGACTAATATAGCATCCAAGGATTCATATGATCCATTCCCCACTTTGTGGGACTACACTAGATATGTTGTTGTACTACCCTTATTTGTCTTAAAAGGTTCCTATGTAACAGACAGGGTATCCTTAAGTTGAGATGATTTAGTTAGAAGAACAAATGTGTTAATTCATTTTCTCTGTTTAGCTAAATGTTCTTAAAATGGAATTTGAAGTAATTAGGTGCCTCAAATGATAAATCTCTGTCATATCTGAAATGTGTTACGATTTGAGGAAAAGAGAAGCACCACCTTTGTTTGAGCATGTACTTTTAAGTTGTCTTTAAATTCTTTTCCATATCTGTGTCCTTCATACTTTTCTCCATCACACGTGGTTAGTGGCATATTTCTTAACTTGGTGACCAATTGATAGTGTGTGTCTTAGAAAAATCAAATGTACAGTTGAGTTTCAGGCACATGGTGTATGATGTGAGGGAAGGTCAATTGTCTATCCTTACACTTTTGATGCTTTTCTGAATGTGAAGTTCATATTGCTTTTCACGAACTTCTAATGCTTCTGCCTCACATTTTTGTTAAACCTACTTGATTTGGTTAGAGACTATTAAAAGAAAGCTTGAATAATCTATTACATCCGAGCCCCTTTTTCTTGAGAATGATAATAGTTAAAATGAATGCAAGCATAGGTTCCTGCAAAGATATCTGTTAATCGCAAGAAAAAAAGAGATGTAAGATTAGTTCTGAATACTATTAATGTATGTTGCTCGGACTCTCCCAAAATATAGTGGCGGGTGCCGCACCCTTATCGGGTCCTCCAAAAATCTTTTGGAGGATCCAACATTCACCAGGCGGCATTGTTAAAGAGTCTGAACAACATAGCTGTTAAGTAATATTGTCTTGCATCTATTCAAATTTCAGATGGAGAACTTTGTAATTCAAGTAATGTATAAGAAAAATTGAGGTAGAGTTAGAAGGGCACAATGGGTAGTTATAGACCTACATGCGCATGTACAAACTTAAAGAATTTTTATATGTGGGATTGGGTAAGCATATAGGGTCCTGACTGAACTAAATTTATGTGAGCATTTTTTTTCACTATTTCTTGCCTTTGGTATCTGGTTATTAGTTCACGCATAACTTATTTTCACATTTTTTGCTGGTGTTTTAGTAAAGGATCAAGTAAAACCATGGATGATGCTGCTGCCGAGCTAAGGTATTATGAAGAGGAGGATACACCAGGGATGAAAACATTGAAAGGTGCAACCACAGGTCTAGTTGCTGGTACTCTTTGGGGTGCCATTATTGCCACTTGGCATGATGTACCCCGTGTTGAGAGAAATGTTGCTCTTCCTGGTTTGATTCGGACATTGAAAATGATGGGAAACCACGGGGCTACCTTTGCTGCTATTGGTGGAGTCTATATAGGGGTAGAACAGCTGGTGCAGAACTATAGGATGAAAAGAGATTTTATTAATGGAGCAGTTGGTGGATTCGTTGCTGGTGCTACTGTGCTGGGTTACAAAGGTAATCACTTCCCCTCCACCCAACAACATCCTTTCAACTGAGATAAGTGTTCGTCGAATGATTTCTTAAATGAAGAGTTTCTTCTCAGTGCACACCCAGCGTAGTGCCTATTGTCAGTGTTAAAATTCAATTGACTAGTGCATCTATAAAATTCTTACCATTTTCATGCCCTGGTGTTCTTGGTTTGCAGTGAGGCTTTTGGTTAATTCCTTTATCCTTTCTATTTAGATGCCTACTAGGATTTTTAACTCCACAAACAATTAAAAAAATATTATTTTTTCCCGTAAATCTGATTTGCTTAGAATTTGTGTGCGCTGTATGTAAGACAAACACGACCACAACCATTTTGCATAGCATTTCATTTAGTTCCTGAAAGAAACTGGTGAATCTTTTTTATGATCTGTCACAGAATAGTTAGTTACGCAGCTCTTGCTAACAGAGAGCGGTAACTCCTTGACTCAGCTGCTGCGACAGACTACAGGCATTTGAGAACAGATAAATAGATATCCCTGTGCTGAATGAACTTTTCATGAACCAAAAGTTTAGAATTTCGCGAGCCCACAACCTCATGAGTTGCAAAAGGCAATTCAGCGGATTAAGTACATACTCATTGACGTTGTTCTATACCCTTGCCTCTAGTAACAAGCAACTCAAATGTAACTGCGTTACCAAGGGAAATGTTTTTTCTGATTTGACTGTTAACCTTGTAGGAAGGAGCATTTCAACTGCTCTCTCTGCTGGAACTGCACTTGCAGTCACTTCTGGTATAATTGATGGACTAGGTGCGACCACGAGAACTGACAATGGCAGGGAGTACTATCCTTACACTACGAAGAAAAGAGTTGCTGCTGAATGAGTTGTAGTTGGACAGAAATAGTGTGACTCGGTGAAAGTTCACTATGAATGCTGTGACTGCACCTTCTCGTTTTATGCTGTTCTCTTTTTGCTTTAACCTGAAAGGATGATGCGAATAAGAATGCTATGTACTCCATTTCTAGCATCTCAGGTTATTTTTGATTTGAGTCCGAATACCTGACCAAATATGTTCATGGGTTATGTGTTGTTCGATATTATGATGCTCTTTGGCTTCTCTATTGCTGATTTAACAATTGTGATGATTTACTATAAAACAATTGTGATTTGCAAAATGAAGTCTGACCTTAAACCTTTCATAAAGCGGAGCGTTTGCTTTGTTTGGCTGTATATTAGGAAAATAGTTGGTTGAACCAGTGATTAGATTTGAGCCAAGGGTCTATCGGAAACAATCTCTCTACCTCCCAAGGTAGGGGTAAGGTCTTGTACACACTACCCTCTTGGTATCTTGGTATCTTGTTGAGTGGTAGGTCTCGTACATACTACGCTCTCGGTATCTTGTTGTTGAACAAATGATTAGATTTGCCTGCAATGCACCTTTGGTAGCTGAGGAATTGGCTTCAAAAAATTAATTTGGAGTGCTATAACATAGAAGAGATTGCTGGCATCTACTTGTACTGGCTTATTCGACATTGTTATTTACTCTGATACAATCAAGGTGATTTTTGTGCCCAGAAGTTTATGTTGTTCGGATTCTCAGAACATGTTGTTGGGTGTGTCTGATCCGTCAAAAGATAATGGTTTTTCAGTATCCGATACAGTTGTAGTGACATTTTTGAGAGTCCGAGCAACATAGTTGGAAATAGCCTTCGAGTTTCACCATTTAGCATACACGGATCTAATACCACACACTCGTTGGGGTCATCGCAACATAGTTCTATTTTATTTTTTTTTTCGGGAGGAGGGGAATGGAATTCGATCCTCCACCACAAGTGAGGAATGCAGGTACTCAACCAACTGAGCAACGCTCTCAATCCCTTAGTCCAATATATTTATACATCATCAATCTAATATAGAGAATCATTGAATACAATCGTTAAAACATTTTGTATCGTAGAGGCATGATACGATACAAAATACAGAGGTCATTTATTCATAGCAGAAAAAGTGCTCGCTCATATTTGGAAGACTATTAAATAATGTTAAAATTTATACTTTCTTGTTTGATCTAAGGTATTCCTTAATAACAATAATTATAAAAGTTCTTTGATTAAATTTCTTTGGTCAAGATGAGTAATAAGTAGTTGAAATGGTTTTTGGAAAAATAATGTGAATCAACATTGGAGCCAAGTGAGGATTTCAAAAAAGTAATAGTTACCTTCTTTGATTTTTCTAAATGTACTCTTATTTCGAGTAGAGTCAAATTTCTGTAGGGAAAACGACAATTAAAATAAAACAGAGATAGTATGATAAATGTGACATTAGATTGAGATACTATTGAATTTCATTCATGTATCATAATTACAGATGTCTAGCGTTTAGTCGAACTTTTACGTTATAAAATTTGGAGAAAATAACAAGGATGAAAGGAGGAGATTTATACTTAATTATTTATATATTATTCAAATGAGAAAGAAAATGAGATACTTAGCATGGATTAAATGAGATATTTACATAAAATTGATGATACATATATGGTATAACTATTTCATATCTCTGATAAATACTAATTAATTAGAAAAATGATTATTAAGTCAACAATCAGAGGTTAACTGTCACGACCCGAACCGGAGCCCTGGCCGTGATCGGCAAAACACGGTTTCGGGCAATGAATCATATGACTCTTGCCTTCTTCGGGTAACCACCTAATTCTCTTAGTGCCCAGTTTTTAACTCATTCTAAACATGCATCTTTTTAATTCAAAATCTAAAATCTAAAATGAAATCTGTATCCTGTTCTGAGTTTTATCATGACTTTATCTAATTTGGTATCGTCATACCAAAACTTGCAAGTCATAATTCTGAGCCATAAAATATCCTTTACAGTTTTCTCTTACAAAATACAAAGGCTAGACTACCATACTTCAAACAATTCCGAAAGATTCATTCTTCCAAAACATTTATCAAATTCCGAAAAGTCATTCTTTTCAATCATTTCAACAAACATGTGGTGGTCATGAGTTTCAACAACTATATATATATATATATATATATATATATATATATATATTTTCAGCACTTACCAACATGTAAAATCCCCTCTCTTCAATTCAAAAATCATAATCAAGTCATAAACAAAGTCAAGGCTTTTATATTAAATTATATTTCCAATATCATATTTCGAACACATCATATTTTACGAAGTAAAGAGACTTGTAAATAAGAGAGGGATTTCAAATAGTTCATGCTCTCAATTCATAATTCAAACTCATCAAACTCATACATATATCTACTTAAACATGGTTATAAATCAGATTTGGGGGAAAGGCCTCAAGATCAAATTAATATAATCAAAAACTTTAAAAGCATGAATCTAATTATAAGTCCAAAACCCTCTTTTTGTAAATTCATAATTTCTAAACCTTTAACATGATTAATAAGAATTTACCATGCCCATATAGATTTAGGAAAACCCCACGTATTAAATTACAAGGTTTGAAGAGTAGAACTCGAATCTTGATTTGTTCTTTGGAAATCTTGGACTTACGAGATTGATTCTTGATTTGGAAAGAAAGCCTAGTTTCCATTTTACTCTTGAGAGAGGAGAGGAATTGAGAGATTAAAACTGATAAAAGAAATGGATTATAGAGTGTTTTGGATGATTTAAATCGTGTGGAAGAAGTTTGGGATGACGAAAAATACCAAAATACCCCTAAGGAAATCAAAAACGCCGCAGCAGTCCCTCGGTTTACAGACTAATATGCTGAAGTAAATTGGGTATAACTTTTTACTCCGATGTTGGATTTCGACGAAATCAATTGCGTTGGAAAGAGGACTCAAAGACTTTTCATTTGATATATAGAAGGCCACCCAGTTCATTATATAACATAAGTTATGATCGACGAAAGTTGACCCAAGTTGAAGTGTCCACTAAAACGTACTCGATGGAATTGTTTTCAACTCGTCTTTGAGTTATGGGATTTTTGTGACCTCAATTCGTATCCAAAGGTATTCCCACACTGTAGGATTTATCACCACACATATATTAACAAAGAATCATATAGTTCGGGTCAATACGCGTAGGAACGATGCTTTGATTTCTAGCCCGAAAAAAATGCGGGGTGTTACATTATCTCCCCCTTGGGATCATTCATCCCCGAATTATAGTAGGGACCTTTTGAAGCTCTAAAAGTGTAGAATAAAGAACGCAGTCTCACATTGAACATTTCCTCAAAAAAATATGAAAAGGAATCAAACAAGCTTCATGATAACCCCTAGCGAAACGTGAAAGCACGAAACATGAGGCAATGAGACTTTACATAGGGATGATCTTGCACATGAGTTTTATAAATCATCATCAGCGCCACACATGGTAGGGGTTTATTTGATGATCATAGAGCATGATTAAGATTGGTACAATACATGAGATAAGATTCTCGTGAGGCATAAGAATATGAACATTCTCCATCTTACAAGATACAATGAAAATACTAAAACTTGTAAACACTATTTGTCGACGCCCCAAACAATAAATTACATATTTCACACTTTTCAACATACAAATCCCCAACCACACTTCTAGCCACAAGAATTTGAGTCCCACTACTTAGTACTGCTATATTGAAGCCTAACTCGGAGTTAAAAGTGCTAACTTAATCTATAGGACCTTGTACTTTACATCCCATTAAGAACGTTACCTTACCTTATCACTATCGTCAAACACCCTCGGGTTTTAATTTAAGGAATACTAACCGCATAGTACATGGGTTTAGTTTTCATCAATCTCAACATTCAAGCCTATCATTACTACACCTACTTCATGGATTTCCCCCCACTAAGATCAGCAAATTCAATCACATTCACAAAAATTTTCGCCATATATCTCCTTCTTGACTTTTTCCACATAACAAAAGTTCATCTCCTTCTTTTCCCCTTTCACCTATAACCTTATCTCGAGAATTCACACCAATTTTTTTTAAGAACATCTACTCCTCTACATAACACATCACCACGCTTCCACAACCACCATCATACTACCATACGGAGGGTCATTGAGGGACCCTAGTATAAACGTCATGAATGGAAGTAACACTTATCAATTCATAGCTTATACTTACAATACAACTCAAAGAGGGACATGAAGTGAAAATACAATAGAAGAGAGACAGGGTGCTTCAGATATCAGGTGTCTGAATCGTAAGCATATAGTCATTCGGCACAACCTCAACACAACATGATTTCTTAGGACAAACTACGGTGAGAAACATGGGTGCACAAATCTCATGATTTGTATAACATAAGGGTCGAATTCATAAAGTCAATGATTGAGACAAAGGTGAATACTTGAAGCTATTGCTTCTCATTTTAAGATCTGAAATAGTAATAAGTTCGTACAACTTTACCACTTTGGCTAATTCCAACATAAAATGATTCAATGACATACAAGAACATATTTCCTTATGACCAAGCACATTGTGAGACATAGGTTTGGATCATAAGCAACATAACATATGGCTTGGATAAGTATTGGGTCACTGAGGAACATTATTGCTTCTTGTTTGGACGTCGGGTTAAGGCATGACATGCATAGAGAACTCAAACCTTAGACATCGGCGGACTTGAATTCATAAGACCTTGGTAGAATGAACTCCTAAACTGAAGTAGGAGGAATATTCTTGAATAGGAGTAGGTTCATCATGACTCTTCATTAACTTGCCACAATGAGAAAATTTGAAAAACTACCTTAACTCACCATCTCCCCCTTAGATCAAAGTCACAACTCTCAACATAAAAGAGACATCACCATATACTTAAACTCTAACTCTCCCTAATGACCTATACCCCAAAGGCCTTGGTTTTCGGTAAATGTTACTCTTAACTTTCGCTATAGCCATCACTCTACAACCCCCACTCCCATGCGTGTACGTATTCACACGCTCTATCACTAAGGGATATCGACATATACATGAATACAACTCTTCTCATTCATTTTTTTTAATATAAAAACACTAAATCCTCTCTGGGACATTTCCTCCTCAAGGGTACTAATCATGACTTCCTATAACTCCAAAATCATAACTCATGACTAACATCATTATGGGCATGGGAGTCTATGCTTCAAATCACTCGACACCTCTTATTCAACTCCTTAGAATACTAGCATTACACCTCTAATCACATAACTTACAAATTAACAAACGTTGTAAAACTATACCAAAGGCACATATTGACCACTCATATTTTCTCAATTCAACTCTAAATAACGATATACCATAACTCCCTAAACTTCTCCATACCATAATTTTCAAGAATACAAACTAGGTACGTAAAACACTTATACACATAAATGCTACACTTTCCCTTTTTAAGTATACTCTGAGGGCATTGCTTTCCACCATCCTCTATCATCATCAACTCACAACTCGCAGTCCCAAGAGCATATACAACCTCACTCCTTATTACATAAAAATCTACTCTCTACTACTAACTTTCTAACATTAGACCGTTAATCGTATAACTTATATCATAAAATCTTACCTAACGAGTAATGCCATACTACCGGGGGGGGGGGGGGGGGGGGTTTGCAACTTATGCTTATATACTTACACCCTTATCCACTTAATGACTCACCTAAGAATCATCATTTTAACACTAGTCCTCATATATACATATACCTCATAATTACCACTTAAACTTTTTATCAAGTATTAGCCTGGGCTCTTTCACAAATCATATCAAGCCTACTAATTCATTCCCCTAAAACATACATCATTAATCATAAGATACTATTCTTACCATCATATTTTACATCTACAATTCAAGCCTATAAACTAGCATCAAACATCTACCACAAATAAAGTAAAGCATGCAACATAATATACCAGTCCATCAAATTGAGAAATCAACTCCAAATACTCATTTCATTTAACTACTACCTACAATCACAATCCTCTCCATGACACCACTATATTAGCTTAAGATCCACTTCATACCTTTTCACATGAAGTACTGGTTTACAACCACTAAAGAAAAGAGGGTCAAGGGAGTAAAGTTATACAATAGACATGGTCAACCTTAATCTTATATAATAACCCACCTTACATACAATTCTCACTAGGAAGCTATAGAATAAGACATTGAGAAACACTAGCCCACTAGAATCTCATAACAACAATAATCGATCATAATCATATGGCCTATCTTATTTACAATCCATTAACGCATCTTCCTTTTACACATTATTACTATTTACCAATCTATACACCTAAACTTCTTTCATAGCTCTATAAGTTTCAACGAAACTCCCTCTTGCAACCTCAAGGAAGCCTAAATTAATAACATTTATCCACTAAGTACTTTCACCAATAACCTATACTTTTCTAGCACAATAAACACTATCAACAACTCTTTTCATACTTCAAGCAAAAAAATAATTTACCTTAACCAATAACTCCTTCTCTACCTTCTACTAACCTAACACACAAGGATATATCACTTCATTACTAACTCAATTATATGAAAAAAGATTCAGCTATATATATTCAATAAATCACCCTTACCACTTTTCCTGTCACTACACCTCTAAACCCTTAGTTTTCAACCAACACAAGAACAATAAGATGAACAACAAGTTGCTAGTGAATCGAAATAGGCCTCACACGGCTTCACTAGACTTTGATTTTGTGTTTTGAATAGGAAAATAAGATAAATAACAAAGCAACTATGCTAGTGAATCGAAAGATCCCACACGGCTTCACTAGACTTTTAGTTTCAACAACACAATGATAACAAGATTATAAGAGATAGAAACTTAACACACAATATTCAATGACTTAAGAATACACATCTTACTCTGTCTTAACTGAACGCCTCATAAGAATGAGGACATAACTTTAAACTTGAGGGACGTATGACACACTACGGAGCTCCTCTCAAGCTCTTTGTGTGACTTCTGAAGTTTTTGCTAGTAAATCTGAGAGCATTATCTGGGAACACTAGAGTAAGGAAAGAATTAGGATAACTTTTCTTTCATATGGGCGACACCATGACACAAATTAGAGTATGAAAGAGGAACATTCTGACTCCATAACACGAACTAGAACATGAAGAAAGAGAGACATTCCTAAACGCCTTATAGCCTCTTACTTATTAGTGTGGCGCGCTACACACCTATAAATAAGACTCTACCCGACGTAATTTTGCAGACACCGTGGGACCATAAACCATGCTTTGATACCAAGTTGTCATGACCCGAACCGGGGCCCTGGCCGTGACAGAGATCCCGAACCATGAAGATCCGAGAGCCCTTCTAACTTGCAATCATATACACTATTCATTTACAAAGAGGAACTGCGGTAATACAAAACAAAACGGAATCATGGTCGATATCATAATTCAATTGAATAATCTGAAAGGAAAAACATAAACCTCTAAACAACGTCTAACATCAGTCTGCGAAAGCTCTAACTGAAAATGACATTTGTCTGAAATCTGGGATAAGCCCCCAGTCGGGCCATGAATCAAAATAAAATAACAATAACAAGTTCTAAGATAGGTCTTCTGAAGTAAGGGAGGCTCACCAATTGCAACTTCCGACGCACTCAAACCTATTGCTGAACTGGACCCCGAGACCGTGCCTCAGATCCTGAGATGGAGGGGGGTCAATACAGATGTACTGGTACGCAGAGCAATCCAAAATAATGTACTTTTATAGACAACATAGGTGAGAGTATTTCATAAAAATATTAAGCAAGAAATAATTTAAAACACATGGGTAACTTAAAATAATTATTCAATGCAAATCTGTAGATGTAAAACCATTCTTTATTTTTTTTTTTACTTCTGAGGTAAGTGGTACACCCTACATATCTGAAAGTTTCCCACGGGTAATATGGAATCCGCCATTAACTCGACGGCCAAACCCCCAACCCAAGTTTGCCGCAAGGGTTGAAGTATCTGAATCTGATACGCCCCAGGGCACTAGGCCAGCGTATAATAATATATCCGTATCGGCAAAACACGATTTCAGGCAATGAATCATATGACTCGTGCCTTCTACGGGTAACCACCTAACTCTCTTAGTGCTCAGTTTTTAACCCATTCTAAACATGCATCTTTTTAATTCAAAATCTAAAATCTAAAATGAAATCTGTATCCTGTTCTGAGTTTTGTTATGACTTTATCTGATTTGGTATCGTCATACCAAGACTTGCAAATCATAATTCTGAGCCATAAAATATCCTTTACAATTTTCTCTTTCAAAATACAAAGGTTAGACCACCATACTTCAAACAATTCCGAAAGATTCATTCTTCCAAAACATTTATCAAATTACGCAAAGGTCATTCTTTTCAATCGTTTCAACAAACATGTGGTGGTCATGAGTTTCAACAACCCATGAAATTTTTTTCATATATATATATATATATATATATATTTTCAGCACTTACCAACATGTAAAATCCCCTCTCTTCAATTCAAAAATCATAATCAAGTCATAAACAAAGTCAAGGCTTTTATATTAAATTATATTTTCAATATCACATTTCGAACACATCATATCTTACGAAGTAAAGAGACTTGTAAATAAGAGAGGGATTTCAAATAGTTCATGTTCTCAATTCATAATTCAAACTTATCAAACTCATACATATATCTACTTAAACATGGTTATAAATCAGATTTGGGGGAAAAGCCTCAAGACCAAATTAATATCATCAAAACTTTAAAAACATGAATCTAATTATAAATCCAAAACCCTCTATTTTTAAATTCATAATTTCTAAACCTTTAACATGATTAATAAGAATTTACCATGCCCATGTAGATTTAGGAAAACCCCATGTACCTTAGATTACAAGGTTTGAAGAGTAGAACTCGAATCTTGATTTGTTCTTTGGAAATCTTGGACTTACGAGATTGATTCTTGATCTTGAAAGAAAGCCTAGTTTCCATTTTATTCTTGAGAGAGGAGAGGAATTGAGAGATTAAAACTGATAAAAGAAATGGATTATAGAGCGTTTTGGATGATTTAAATCGTGTGGCAGAAGTTTGGGATGACGAAAAATACCAAAATACCTCTAAGGAAATCAAAAACGCCGCAGCAGTCTCTCGATTTGACAGACTGACATGCTGAAGTAAATTGGGTATAACTTTTTACCTCGATGTTGGATTTCGACGAAATTAATTGCGTTAGAAAGAGGACTCAAAGAACTTTCTTTTGATATATAGAAGGCCACCCAGTTCATTATATAACAGAAGTTATGCTCGACGAAATTTGACCCAAGTTGAAATGTCCACTAAAATGTACTCGATGGAATTGTTTCAACTCGTCTTTGAGTTATGGGATTTTTGTAACCTCAATTCGTATCCAAAGGTATTTCCACACTGTAAGATTTATCACCACACATATATTAACAAAAAATCATCTAGTTTGGATCAATACGCATAAAAACGACACTTCGATTTCTAATCCAAAAACAATGCGGGATATTACATTAACATCCTCGTAAAATGACAGCAAAGTTTATTCACACTTCATGAAAAATATTCTTATATATACACATTTATCAAGATAAGTTATTTATTTTAATTTTAATATTTAACTACTAAGCCTAAATTATTAACCTATTATTAAAAATTCAATAAGAATAAAATATTTAATCACTATGGGACTGACACGTGTGAAGTTCCGACATACTCTTCTTCGCACGCGCGACCCGGTTCCTCCGGTAAACACAAGACAAATAGTACCCCAATTAATACTTTTTTCCATATTAATCTTAATTTTAAATAAATATACTCTCACAATCTCAATTTATTATAATTTTTTTTTTTTAGTTAGTCACAAGAAAATTATATATTTTTATATTTAGTAACAATTTAACTTTAAAATGCTTATTTCAATCTTAATAAAATACTTTATAGTCATATAAATATATTAGATTCTTTTAGACTATAAATTTCAAAAATCTTCATTTCGTTCTTAAATTTTGTATCAAATTAAATTAACTATTTTGTGTCAAGAAGTATAAAGGGCAAAAAAGCAAAAGCAAAAACCAGAAACAGAAACACATATTCTCACACACACACAGTGAGGACTGAGGAGTCAAAAGTCTGCATCACAATGTAATCTCAGCAGATTCACCCCCCCCGCAGAATCCCACCACCCCACCCCCACTCTACCCCTTTTAGAATCAGACAAAGATCACAGAGCATTGCCACTTTACTTTGTTTCTTTAAAAATTTACCCTTAGACACTATTTTCTTCTGTCTTTCTTTCTCTCTTGTGTGTACTTTGTTCCCTTTTTCACTTTTTTTTGGTCACTACACTATTTTTACTTCACTTTAGTTCAAGAAAGAGCAAAATCCAAAACCCCATTTGCCTTTTTTTGCTCTTAAGGTTCCATTCTTGATAAACTTATCAGTAAAAATCTAGTCTTTACTCTTCAGTTTCAGTGAATCCTCAAGGTACATTCATATTTTTTTTTTATTTTTTTTTTTATGTTAATCATGTGGATTTTATAGAAAAAATGATTTCTTTTTGCTACATTTTTTTTTTAATTGTAAATCATGTAGATTTTATAGAAAAAAATGATTTCTTTTTGCTGCATTTTTGTTTTTTTGATGTAAATCATGTGGATTTTATAGAAAAAATGATTTCTTTTTGCTGCATTTTTGTTTTTTTTTGATGTAAATCATGTGGATTTTATAGAAAAAAATAATTTCTTTTTGCTGCATTTTTGGGTTTTGTGTTTTGAAAATGCCAGGCTGGTTTTTACTTGTTTGATATTTGTCTATCATAATGTGCTTTTGTTTGCTTTTTCTTTATGTGGGTAAGAGAAGTTTTTGTATAAAGTTTGCCCATGTCATTAGTAAAGATCCAATTTTTTGTTGCTCTAGTATTTTTTTGTTTTGTTTTGGATTGCTTTTTCTCGAGGTAAGGTTTGCGTACATTTTCTCTACTTCACTTTGGTTCAAGAAAGAGCAAAAACCCCAAATCCCCTTTCACCTTTTTTGCTCTTAAGCCTTCATTCTTGATAAACTTATCAGTCAAAATCCTAGTCTTTTCTCTTCAGCTTCAATGAACCTTTAAGCTACATTTACTTTTCCTTTATGGGGTTTTGTTTTTTTGATATAAATTATATGTTTTCTTTGGAAAAAGCCTCTTTACCTCCCCGAAGTAGTGGTAAGGTCTGCGTATACTCTAGCCTCCCAGACCTCACTTGTGGAATTTCACTCGTTATGTTGTTGTTGTTGTTGATGTAAATCATGTGGGTTTTATAGAAAAAAATGATTTCTTTTTGATGCATTTTTGGGTTTGTGTTTTGAATTCTTGGTTAGTTTTTGCTTGTTGATGTTTTGTTAGAGCATAATGTGGTTAGATTTTTGGCTTTCAAAAGACTGGTTTTGTATTTCTTTTGTTTTTATTTGCTTTTCTCTTCTTTGTTCCTGGATTTGCTACATTTGAGCCGAGACTCTTTCAGAAATAGCCTCTCTACTTCGCCGAGGTAGTGGTAAGGTCTGCATACACTTTACCCTCCTAGACCACACTTGTGGGACTTCACTGGTTTGTTGTTGTTGTTTGTTAGTGGGTAGGAGAAGTTTTTAGAGACAGTTTTCTCAGAGGATTAGTAAAGATCCAATTTTTTTGTTGCTCTAGTATTTTTTGTTTTGTTATGGACTGTTTTTTCTTGAGCCGGGGGGGGGGGGGGTATGTGAAATAGCCTCTCTATCTCTGGGTTTGGTGTAAGGTCTGCTTACACTTTATCCTCCGTAGACTCTACTTTATGGGACTATACTGGATATGCTGTTGTTGTTTTGTATGGGAAAGAATTGATTTTTATTTATTTTTGATGTTATGAAGGTTTGAAGCATTCAGATCTGACTCTATGAATGGTTTGGCGTTATTCTGATTATCCTTCAAGAGGTTCTTTTCCCCTACTTTATAATTTGACTTATTCACATGATAAACATAGTAGAAATTCTCAAGATTTTGCCTTCTCATTTTTGGCTACATTTGTTTAACGCTCTGTTTGGGTTCAACATTTGCAGCAGCAACATAATTCGGCGTTGTATCTGCTGAGGTCTTTCTCCTGTTGATCGTTGGTTCACATTCTGGTGAAGAATTAGAGGGTTTTGTGTTAAGTGTTGTTGTGCCGACCTCGAAAATGCAGAGACCTCCACAAGAAGATTTCTTACTCAAAGAGACCAAACCCCACCTCGGTGGAGGGAAGATCATTGGTGATAAGCTCACTAGCACATATGACCTTGTTGAGCAAATGCAGTATCTTTATGTTCGAGTGGTGAAAGCTAAGGATTTACCTGGGAAGGATGTTACGGGTAGTCTTGATCCTTACGTCGAGGTTAAGCTCGGGAACTATAAGGGTACGACTCGTCATTTTGAGAAGAAGTCAAATCCTGAGTGGAATCAGGTGTTTGCTTTCTCCAAGGATAGGATTCAGGCTTCTGTACTGGAAGTGATTGTGAAAGATAAGGATGTTGTTAAGGATGATTTTGTGGGTCGTGTTCTGTTTGATTTGAATGAGATCCCGAAAAGGGTTCCCCCCGATAGTCCTCTCGCTCCACAGTGGTATAGATTGGAGGAGAGGAATGGCAATAAGGTCAAAGGAGAGTTGATGTTGGCTGTTTGGATGGGAAATCAAGCCGATGAAGCCTTTCCTGAAGCATGGCATTCAGATGCTGCAGCTGTTAGTGGGGCTGATGGCCTTGCAAATATAAGGTCTAAGGTGTACCTTTCACCAAAATTGTGGTACCTACGAGTTAACGTGATCGAGGCGCAAGACTTGGTTCCAAGTGACAAAAGCAGGTTTCCAGAAGTTTTTGTCAAGGCCATCCTTGGAAATCAAGCATTGAGAACCAGAGTTTCCATGAACAAGACCATCAATCCCATGTGGAACGAGGACCTGATGTTTGTAGCGGCAGAACCGTTTGAGGAGCCACTAATTTTGAGTGTGGAAGATAGAGTTGCACCGAACAAGGATGAAGTTCTTGGGAGGTGTGCTATTCCTTTGCAGTATGTGGATAGGAGGTTGGACCATAGACCTGTGAATACTAGGTGGTTTAATCTTGAAAAGCACGTTATTGTCGAGGGAGAAAAGAAGGAAATCAAGTTTGCTAGCCGAATTCACATGAGAGTATGTCTTGAAGGAGGCTACCATGTTCTGGATGAGTCAACCCATTATAGTAGTGATCTTAGGCCAACTGCAAAACAGCTGTGGAAATCTAGCATCGGTGTTCTTGAAGTAGGTATTCTGAGCGCTCAGGGCCTGTCACCAATGAAAACAAAGGATGGGCGGGCAACGACAGATGCCTATTGTGTAGCAAAGTATGGGCAGAAGTGGGTGCGGACAAGGACAATTATAGATAGCTTTGCTCCCAGGTGGAACGAGCAATACACCTGGGAAGTTTTTGATCCTTGCACTGTTATAACTATTGGTGTATTTGATAATTGCCATCTGCAAGGAGGAGATAAATCTGGAGGGGCGAGGGACTCAAGGATTGGAAAGGTCAGGATCCGTCTTTCGACTCTTGAAACTGATCGTGTCTACACGCATTCATACCCACTGCTGGTCTTGCATCCTACCGGAGTGAAGAAGATGGGTGAAATTCACTTGGCTGTGAGATTTACTTGCTCGTCGTTGGTGAATATGATGCATATGTACTCTCAGCCTTTGTTACCCAAAATGCACTATCTTCACCCGTTAACTGTTAGTCAGCTGGACAATTTGAGGCACCAAGCCACTCAAATCGTCTCCTTGAGGCTGAGTCGTGCTGAGCCGCCTTTGAGGAAAGAGATTGTAGAGTATATGTTAGATGTTACGTCTCATATGTGGAGCATGAGGAGAAGCAAGGCCAACTTTTTCAGGATTATGGGCGTTTTAGGTGTGGTAATTTCTGTCGGAAAATGGTTTGATCAAATATGCAATTGGAAAAACCCCATCACAACCGTTCTCATCCATATCCTGTTCTTGATACTGGTGTTATATCCCGAGCTTATTCTCCCTACCATTTTCCTCTATCTCTTCCTAATCGGTATTTGGCACTACAGATGGAGGCCAAGGCATCCTCCTCACATGGATACTCGCCTTTCTTGTGCTGATACTGCTCATCCCGATGAGTTGGATGAGGAATTTGATACTTTCCCTACTTCACGTTCTCCTGATATTATTCGTATGAGGTATGACCGCTTAAGAAGTATTGCAGGGAGGATTCAGACTGTCGTTGGCGACTTGGCTACTCAAGGCGAGAGGCTCCAGTCTTTGCTGAGCTGGAGGGACCCTAGAGCGACATCATTGTTTGTCATTTTCTGCTTGGTTGCTGCCGTTGTGCTCTATGTCACTCCATTCCAAGCTGTGATGCTCGTGACCGGATTTTATGTATTACGACACCCAAGGTTCCGCTACAAGCTTCCATCTGTGCCGCTTAACTTCTTCCGAAGGTTACCTGCTAGAACAGACTGCATGCTATAAGCCATGCCTTCATACAGCTATCGTCTCTATGTCACCTCATGTTCTTCCCATTAAATCGTCGAAAATGATGTAGAAATTTATGGAGCTGTTCTTTTCGATATTAGGTCCTAGTAGTATTTTGCACAAGATCATGGTGAAACTGTTAGATCTAGTGAGTTGGTGATGCAAAAACTATATAATGTAATCATGTCGAATCTAAGTTATTTATTTTGAACAAGCTCCATGCTCAATTCAAAGTACTTCCTATGCAGTTGGAGTGTGTTTTTGGTTCATTCTTTGACAAAATGTTCGAGTCGTGAAAGCAGTCACTAATGTTTGCATTAAGTTAAGTTGTCGTCTACGTCACACCCAAACAACTCCTTAAGGTGCAGCCCTTCTCCGTACCCTGCTAACATGGGATGCTTTGTGCATTAGGTTGCCCATTTTCTTCCATATAGACATAATGTGTTTTTGGTTCATTCTTTGACATAATCTTCGAGCCGTGAAAGCAATGTGTTTTTGGTTCATTCTTTGATATAATCTTCGAGCCATGAAAGCAGTCACTAATGTTTGCGTTAAGTTGTCTATGTCATACCCAGACAAATCCCCCGAGGTGTGGTCCTTCTCCGAACCCGGGATGCTTTGTACAATGGTTTACTTAAGGATGAAGCTTTCTTGTGTTGATATTAAGTCATATTGTTTAATAACCTGTTGGGAATGTTATGAGGTTGATGGTTTAGAAAATATTATATTATTATGCAATAACTACTTTTGTTGTTCATAATTGTTTAATATTGTACTTGTATAATATAATGCAACTTGAAGATATTTTTGTTGGTGGTTTTTGTCAACTCATTTGTTGAAGTATAAAGAAGAGAGTGGAGAAGAATCTAGAAGAAGCAATAATTAGACTAGTGGGCTTTCTGTTATAACTATTTTTTAGTTAGTTACACTAGTGTTAACGGCTAGTTAGTTAGTTAGTAAGCCTAATCCCTAGCCTATAAATGTATATGACAATACACATTGAAGGATGATGAATACAACAAATCTATTCACTCTCTAACAATCTTTCTCATCTACTCATCTCATTCTTCTTCTTCCTCTAAATCTGTTTTTCTTTTGCCTTTCATCTAAAGAGCTGCTAGCAAGTATTATAGCAGTGTATGGTTAATTACATGGTATCAAAGCCATTACTCACTAGCAAACGAGTAGAGCAAGATCGATTCTGGTGCATTGATTTCTTCACTGGAAAATCAAAGAATCTTAATACAAGAATTGAAGGTCTGCAACAATGGTGAATCCAAATGCTTCTGTTGATCCTGCTGCTGAGGGTTCTAGAGTTACTCCAAGTTCTTTGGATTACAATCATCCTCTCTTCCTAAGTCCTTCTGATGTGAGTGACATAAAGATTATTTCTTTTCAGTTAACAGGGATTGAGAACTTCTTAATTTGGTTTAGATCCATGCGCATTGCTTTACTTGGAAGAAATAAGTTGGGCATGGTGGATGGAACATGTTCTAAAGACAAGTTCTCAGTTGAATTAAGTTGTCATTGGGAAAGAGTGAATGCAATTGTACTTTCTTGGATCATGAACTCTGTTTCTAAAGAATTACTAGGAGGAATTATGTATGCATCTGTGGCAAGTGCTTTCTGGAATAAACTGTTTGAAAGGTTTAACAAAGTGGATGAGGCCAGAACATTCAATCTTCACAAAGAGATTGCTACATTAGCTCAAGGTACTGCCTCTGTATCTGTGTATTTCTCAAAACTCAAGGATCTGTGGGAAGAGTTTGAGGCTCTAGTACCTGCACCTGGGTGTGAATGTGATAAATCTAAGGAGTATGTGGTACATCTACAAAAATTGAAGTTGTTTCAGTTTCTCATGGGTCTGAATGAGTCCTACACACAAGTAAAAAGTCAAATCTTGCTTATGACCCCTCTCCCAAGTGATGAAAGTCACAAATCTATTGCAAATCAGGCAGGAATTCTGGGTATGAATCCGCAGCCACTGGGAAGAATCTTGATCTAGTCATGTATGCAAGAAATAATGCAGGTGGGAGTCAAGGCCCCAAGTACAAAAGAAATGTCAATTTGCAGTGTGATTTCTGTAAACTCAAAGGTCACAGCAAAAAGAACAGCTGGAAATTACTTGGCTATCCTCAAAATTATAAAGCTAAGAAGAAGTTCAGGCATGAAGGATCAAACACAGCCTACAATGTGGCCTTAAGTTCTCATGACTCCTCAGCAGATCAACATGGTTGCTACACTAAGGATACAAGACAATCAGTAACTGCAAGTACTCAGATGGATCAACTAAGTCAGATAGGAAATACAGCTTTTACCAAGGAACAGTATGAGAAAATCTTGCAATTGATAAACAAAAGTAACTTTGTCAACACATCTACTGAATCTGCAAATGTAACAAGTGCAGGTATTTCTGCTTGTTTAGCTTCTTTTGGTTCACAGAAATGGATTATAGATACTAGTGCTACTAATCATATGGTAGGTAATTCAAGATTATTACTTAACAAGACTGTTACAGAGTTACAAAATCCAAAGAAAGTGTATCTACCAAATGGTGATACTACAATGGTCACTCATGTGGGAACTAGCTGTTTAGCAGAAGGAAACACCATTACAAATGTCTATCACATCCCACAGTTTTCATGCAGTCTCCTATCAGTGTCACAAGTAACTAAGGAGTGGAATTGTTCAGTGAACTTCTTCCCTAATTTCTGTGTTTTCCAGGATCTTTATATTGGAAAGGTGAAGGGGATTGGGAAGCTTGATGGAGGTTTATACTTACTAGACGAACAACCAAGCACTGAAGTTGCAGGAGTAACCAAAGTCACTACTGAAGTAATTGTGGAAAAGACACAAGCTGAAGTGGATCTGTGGCACCAAAGTTAGGACATGCTTCAACTGGTGTACTAAAGAGAGTTGTAGATCATGGAGTACAAGTGATAGAAGACAGAATAAAGCAATGTAGAATTTGTACTAGTGCTAAACAGACTAGATTACCATTTGTGTCAACTAATCTTCAAACTACTTGTTGTTTTGATCTTGTTCACATGGATTTGTGGGGACCATACAAAGTACCAACTACGAATGGAAACAAGTATTTTCTAATAGTTGTTGATGACTTTTCAAGGTTTACTTGGGTGTTTCTATTAAAGTTTAAGTCAGATGTCTTTTGTCAAGTACAAAAGTTCCTTATGTATGTCAAAACACAGTTTGAAAAAACTGTCAAGGTCATCAGAATTGATAATGGCACAGAGTTTGTTAACTCATTGTGTCAAAAGCTGTTCCAAGATAATGGTGTAATCCATCAAACAACTTGTCCATATTCTCCTCAGAAAATAGTGTTACTGAGAGAAAACATAGACGCATCTTAGAGGTCACAAGAGCTATCAGGTTTCAGGCTGGCATTCTAATATTGTTCTGGGGCTATTGTGTTCTCACTGTAGTGTACATCATCAATAGGCTACCTAGCTCAGTTGTTCAGCACTTAACCCCTTATGAGAAATTGTATGGTAAAAGGCCAAACTGTGATCATCTCAGGGTCATGGGGTGTCTATGCTATGTCAAGGTGTTAAATGAGCATGACAAACTCATGCCTAAAGCAAGAACAAGTGTTATGATGGGATATTCCAGCACTCAGAAAGGATACTTAGTGTATGATATGTCAACTAACATCTTCTCTGTTAATAGAGATGTCTCATTCAGAGAAGATGTGTTTCCATTCAAGATACTACAACTACAAACTCAGCCACCCCATCACATTTTTCCTTTGAAAGATCAATTTCAACTACTAGGTGGTGATGAGATGTGTCCACAGATAACAACCATGGCACCTCAAGGGGTTCTTGATCAGGAAAGTCAACAGGTTCCTGGTCAGATAAGTCAGCAGGACCAACAATTACAGGCTACTCTTCTCTCTACACATTCCATAACTAAGGTATATTAAAGAAGATCTACTATAGGTCCACAACCTGTAACTCAAGTATATCAAAGAAGGTCTATTAGAGATCAAAGGGTCACTAACTCAAGTGGTCAACAAGAGCAGCAAGTGGAAGTGATTCTCACTCCAGCAAACTCTATTCATCTGGACCAGAGGAAGTCAAGTAGGGACAGAAAGCCATCTACATGGATGCATGATTTTGTCTAAAAAAATACAAAGAAAGTACCTCATGCACTTGCCAATCATGTGTCATATAAAAAACTCTCTTCAGCTTATAAAGACTATGTACTGAAGTCTTCTTGTGTCACTGAACCTACAAGTTACACTAAGGCTTGTAAAGACCTTAAATGGGTGGAAGCAATGAAGAATGAGATAGATGCACTGAATTCCAATCATACTTGGGAATAGTTACTTTGCCTAGAGGGAAGAAATCTATTGGTTACAGGTGGCTATACAAAGTAAAGTATAAGGCTTCAGGTGATGTTGAAAGATTTAAAGCCAGACTGGTTGCAAAGGAAGTATGGACAAAGAGAAGGAATTGACCACAAAGAAACATTTTCACCTGCTGTGAAAATGAAAACAGTAAGAACTATCCTTGCTACTGCAGCTAGAAAACATTAGTTTATACATCAAATGGATATTTATAATGCATTCTTGAATGGTGATTTAAATGATGAGGTCTACATGGATCTACCTCAAGGATTTGCTAGTCAGGGGGATAATGTAGTATGTAGACTACTCAAATCCCTATATGGACTAAAACAAGCACCAAGACAGTGGAATAGAAAGTTATCAGAGGTATTACTAAGGTCTCAGTTTACTCAGGGCCAATTTGATCCATCATTATACATCAGAAAGACATCAGAAAGAGTCACATTGGTGCTAGTATATGTTGATCACTGGAGATAACTTAAAGCTGATAGAAGAAACCAAGGCAATCCTACATCAGAACTTTAAGATGAAAGATCTAGGTGAACTGAGATTTTTTCTTGGCATAGAATTTGCAAGGTCTGATAAAGGGATATTGATGCATCAAAGGAAATATGCCTTGGAACTATTGTCTGAGTTAGGCTTAACAACAGCTAAACCTACAGCTACTCCTATGGACTACAACATCAAACTGACATCCAAACAGTTTGATGAGCATGTTAAGCATGGGAAGTCTACTGAGGATCCTCCAACAGATCAAGTTGCTTACCAAAAGCTAATTGGTAAGCTATTGTACCTGACTATAAAAAGGCTAGACATAGCCTTGTTTGTTCAGACATTAAGTCAGTTTCTTCAGGATCCTAAGAAGTCTCACATGGAAGCAGCACTGAGGGTTGTGAAGTATGTTAAGAACCAACCAGGTCAAGGTGTTCTACTGTCTAGTAATACAGATGACAGAATAAGTGCCTATTGTGATGCAGACTGGGCATCATGCCCTCAGACTAGATGGTCTGTAACAGGCTACTTTGTGAAGGTTGGAGAATCACTAGTTTCCTGGAAATCAAAGAAGCAAACTACTGTCTCCAAGAGTTCAGCAGAACCAGAGTTTAGAAGTCTTGCTGCAGTCACAACAGAGTTGGTTTGGATCCTAGGCCTGATGAAAGAAGTTGGGAGTGAAGTAGTTCTATGTAGATGTGTTCAGTGATACCAAGTTTGCTATGCAAATAGTAGAAAATCCAATATACCATGAGAGAACAAAGCATATTGACATTGACTGCTTCTTTATCAGGAAAAACTTGTGCAAGGAATGATCAAAACTCACTACATTGCAACCCAAGATCAGCCTGCAGACATGCTGACTAAGGGATTGACAAGAGCACAACAAGTTCATCTCAATGCCAAGCTAGGGATCTGTGACATCTTCACACCTTCCTAGCTTGAGGGGGAGTGTTGAAGTATAAAGAAGAAAGTGGAGAAGAATCTAGAAGAAGCAATAATTTGACTAATGGGCTTTCTGTTATAACTGTTTTTTAGTTAGTTACACTAGTGTTAACGGCCAGTTAGTTAGTTAGTTAGCCTAATCCCTAGCCTATAAATGTATATGACAATACACATTGAAGGATAATGAATACAACAAATCTATTCACTCTCTAACAATCTTTCTCATCTACTCATCTCATTCTTCTTGTTCTTCTTTTGCCTTTCATCTAAAGAGCTGTTAGCAAGTATTATAGCAGTGTATGGTTAATTACATCATGAAGACAAAAAATCTGTACGTTTTATATGATTCTCATAGAAAAAAGTACATTGTGCTCCACTAAAGCTTTTGTTATGTACGTAGATTGAGAAATGGATTGACCAAACACGCGTTTGATTCAAAATGGATAATATCAAGTTACGAGTATCTTTTAGTTGATTCGCCCAACAAATGATCTTTGAGCCAGTAATTAGAACATGGGGCCTATGGCTTAGTGTCTTTGTTCGTCGTCTACTGACTATGTTGCACAGACTTTATCTTCACTTTCGATGCTGTATTCATGTTGGATTCTTCAAAAATACACTCGTTCTGGAGAATCCAACACGTGTCCATTGACATTCTTGAAGAGTCCGAGCAATATAGATGATTAACAAGATGGGGTGCGACATCATGTTAGGTGAATAATATCACATAATTATCTTTGAGTTGATCTAGTCGAACGAAAATTACTTTATGGAAAAGCAAAAGAGCATGTTACTATGGATGCAAAAACATCTCATGGACCACAAAATATTTCCAAAAAAAGAAGTAAATGACAGATTTTTTTTTATGGAATATTCTCTCTTTTTCTATTTTTTTTGTTTGCTTTTCCCTTTAAAGCTGGATTTTAAAGCTGGATAACAATAAGGGCTCTGGTGAGGGAATAAATTATTCTGAAATTAGTTATCCTAGGTTGTTATCCCACCTTCAATATAGAATAAAATCACACTACAATCTTGAGAAAAATAACATAAACATACACCTTAACTTAACGTATTTACACCAATCCCCACCCTTACAAAATAAAAAAGGGCAGTTCGATCTATTAAAGCTCCCGCTATGCGCAGGGTCCGGGAAAGAGCCCTACCACAAGGCTTGATCCCGTGACCTTCTGATCATATGGCGGCAACTTTATCAGTTACTCCAAGGCTTCCCTTCCCCACCCTTACAAAGTAATTACAAAAATCCCAACTAATTATGTATGTATCTTGGATGTATCGGAAGCTAATTATGTATCTCGACAGACCCAAAATCGAAAAAAATATATCGGGAACTAATTATGTATCTTTACAAAGAAAAAAAATATATTTTTAGTTGGATTTATTATGTATCTTGACAGACCCAAAATAAAAAAAAATGTATTGAGAGCTAATTATGTATCTTTACAAAGGAAAAAATATATCTTTGTTGGATGTATCGAGAGCTAATTATATATTTTGATATATTCAAAATCAGGAATTTTAGTAATTATGCAAACTATCAGGATTTTCCGTAATTAAGCTTCAAACTATCGGGATATATGTTGTTTGCCCATAACTAAGCACTTATCCCTCGTAACAAACGAGCCCTAGCGATGAAAAGTAACAATGGGCTTCCCTTGCTTTGGGGCTTTGGAGAAGAAGGGCCCAAATGTACACAAAGATCTGGGCTGATTGACCCTAATTACTTGCAGGCTTCCTCTTTGGGCTTGAGTGAAGATTAACTGGGCCTTATATCTGATATTGCACAAATAGGATTTTCATGATGTTACGATTTAAATTTAAAAAAATTACGCGATGTAGTAAATATTTACATTGTATTTATGAACGTAACTACAATATTTAAAAATATACGAAACATAGCTACTGTATTAATGAAATATAAATATCAACACTGATACAATAACTTTCGCGCGATCTTTAGTTCATATAGTATGCGTTTTGATGCTCACCTGATGCGACAAACCTAATATCACATGATATAAGTATAATTATGTCTCTTAAATATGCAAATTTTAGCTACGTTTGTATTTACGCTCTAAACTAAGCTATTTATGAAATTTTCTCTTTAAATTTTGGTCTCATTAGGAAAAAATGTTTCAAACATAACTTTTTAAGGGAGTAAAATCCTCGCAAGTCGCTGAGTAATTTCTTATTTGATATGACACTTGTTTTAACAATAAGTTATGAGGATCGTCAAGATTTATAGCAAAAAATCTATTGTTGTGACATTAACAAAAAAAAAAGAAAAAGAAAAAAAAGAGGAAGAGATATATAATTGGATTAGAAGGTTCAATGTGAAACGTAACATGGGACTTAGCAGCAAAAATCTATATAACAAGTCATCATTAATTTGTCATGAAGCCATATTTAGACTGTGTGTGTGTGTTTTTGTTTGTTCCAAATTGTCCTAACATGGCCACCACAACTCAAAGTTGCACACAAGATGATTGCGGTGAAGTGGTAAGTACTAAGTAATCTTTTATTCTTAATTGACGGTCTTGAGTTCGAGCTATGGATATGAAATTTGTTTTGGCCGGAAGCACTTTAATTTACCCTCTAAAGTACGACTTCCTAATGCAAATTTGGATTAATCAAACTCAAAGTTGATATCAGACACTGGATGAGCCCTTTACAGACTTTTCATCTGGTCCTACACGGCACAAATCCAAATTCACTGAATCAATAAAGACTTTTCATCTAAATCCTATAAGACACAAATCCAAATTGACTGATTCAATAAAATTCAAATACAGGATGATTTAAAACAAAAAAAAGGAGTCATGTGAAAAGTGAAATTAGGAAAATTTAAATAAACCTTTTCAATTTTTCAATCTTTTATTTATTTAAATATTAATTAATACAACCAAACTTCTCTATAATAATCTTCTAACATAATATTTCACTATAATGATCAATAACTCTTTTCTTGGAATCGATTTTACATGTTATTTTATTCTATATGTTCTTTATAACAACACTACAACAATTAAAAAACGCATATATCAGAATTCAGTAACTTTAGCCAAAATCTTATATTTATATTAAGAAATTTATTAAATACGTATAAATAATTTATCCAGACTTTAGCCAAAATCTTATATTTATATTAAGAAATTTATTAAATAAGTATAAATAATTTATCCAGAACTCCATAAGCTACATTTTCTGAAATTCAAAATCCATAAAAAATTAAAAATTCTGAATTCACCGAACCTCTTTGATATTCCAATTTTCCACCCCACAAAAAAGAAATTTCCTCTCAACAAGTAGAATAGAAAAGGTGTAAATGATTTGAATGTAAATTTGGAAGACAGTAAGTGAGAAGACTAAGTCAAGGCAAACAAAAACAATTTCAGATACAAATGAAACCTAATTCAAAAAGTGATCAACAATTTTCTATTTTTAGAAAGCAGAAAAAGAGGGCACATTCATTGACCCCAAATTGTAGATTTGGACCAAGAATTATAATTTGTTGTTTGGAAAGAGTAGGGAGGTAGTTTGTTGGAAAAATTAATATGGTCTATGTTGGTTACTTGGTCCATCCCCTAACACTTTGGGGGAGTTCATCAGTCGTTTCGATATAGTTTTGTGTATTATTATCAATTTTGTTTGTCGGTTATTGATTTGTAAACATACAATAACAATAACATACTTAGTATATGACTATATTCTCACAAAGTTAGGTCTGAGAAGGAAAAATTTACACAGTTCGTACCATTAGGGTCGGAGCTAGCTAATAGTGAGAGGGCCGAACCCCTTCGGCGGAAAATTATACTATTTATACAAGCTTAAAATTATTTTTTATACATATATATATAGCAGACATTGAACCCCCTTCAACTAGTTCTTTTGTTCACATTTTTTGATTTTGAACCTCCTTAGTTATGATGTTGGCTCTGCCACTGCTTCCCACCCTTAAACTGAAGGTACTTCATTTGTTCCAACTAAAGTCAGACCTCTCTATAGTAATAATTTATTATAATTTATAACGGTCGCATTTTTGGAGAAATTGATTTTTCATGTTATGTTATGTTATATGTTTTCTATAACATCATTTTACTGCATCATTCAGAAAATATCTAGATAAATGCCATTGCTATAGAGATTAAATTGTAATTATCATTTTGAAAAATTAAATTTGTTCCGATATATAATTTATCATTTTATCAGGAAAAAGAAGTGTATATTACCTTTTTTTTTTTTAAAAAATAATTCATTTGATTTATCCTTACTGTGTTAACTAGTGGAATGTTAATTAAGTGAAATGCTTAAAAGGGAAACAGATTAAAAGATAACTAAGATAAATTCTCTTATAAGCAAAAAGTCTCTCTTAATTAAAGGATAATTGCAAAATCTTATAATATAAGGTGAAAGTAACCGTAAAAAGCAACCAAGAAAATAAATAAACTATAGATTGTTTTTTATTATTTATTTGACTTTATTTATTAAGTTTATCTTTAAAGGTTTTTAAAATATTAGTTTTCCATGCCTTCAAGAAAGTTCTCAACCTCCTCCTTTAAAGTCTCAAGTCGTTTAGCATAACAAATTTTTGCCTTTTTGTGAAAAAATAATTGATAGAAAACTAACATGGGAAATTGGAAATTTTCTATCAGTTGAATTTGTTATTTATCTTTTTTTAGTCGAGGGTCTAACACAATTTAATTTTTCTATTTTTCTAATTTTTTAGATATTAATTATAAAATTTTACTGAATATATTATTGTTATTGCTATTTAATTCTCCCCACTCAATGTTTAATTCTTTTTTCTTATCATTATAACTTTTGATAACTAATTCAAAATAGGGTAAAAACTTACATTAACATGATTAGTACATAAAATAAATTCATGACATATATGGATTTGTACATAAAATCATTTTCACTTACTCATCAAAATCACATAATTATAGTAACTTTAGACGATTAGTTTGGTGTAAATATTCGATAAAGGAAGAATTAATTTTTTAGTGTAAGAAAAAGAAGGAACATATTATCTTACAAAAAAATTAAAATAAAGGGAAGGAAAGAAAAAAAAAAGAATAATAATAAATCCAGCATCTCCCACAAAGTTTCTAACCTTCTGATAGTCATATTGCTCTTTTCCTATTGACTTTCATGAACAAAAATAGACTCAAAATAGTATAAGAAAATTTAAATTATAGATTATTAATTTTTTAATTGGTTGACAAGAGGTTCAATGATGGATTGTCAAAGAATATAATAAAATAAAATAAAATAAAAGGTAGCTTGTGATGGAAAGATTAGTGCAACCTAATTAATGAGAAGAAAATATTTTGAAGAAAATAATTGATCAAAGATACACTGTATCGAATTATGTTTTAATTATGTTATTATACATTCCAAGTGTCGCTTTTTTTAATTATACATAAGGAAGGAGATTATAAGACGAACAGCTCAGATAGTCAAACTCTCATCAAGAAGGTGAAAATTATATAATTATCTAACTGAATTACTGTGACACCTTCAAGCATATATCTGTTAAACATGAAACAAAGAATAATTCCAATAGAAAAAGATGTAATTATGTTGATTATACTTAACTATACTTTTGAAATAAACAATAAAAAGTGAATTTAGAAAAAAGGAACAAAATCTACACAGGTGATGTGTTTTAATATTTGTACAATTAATAATTCACTATGTAATTAATGTAACATCTAATAAAAAGATGTACTAATTAAGAAAATTGATAGCACATGATTCATAAGCTTCTCTTATAATTCATTTTCTCAATTGAAATAGGAAATCAAGGAAACCAAAAATGTTTACTAATTTTTAAATTGATTATTCAATTATTTTAATTAATTAGTCATGACTTCTATTGTTCTTTTAGCAGCATTTGTATGTATGACTAAATAATTATATTAGTATCTTTTAGTTCTATTTTGTACGTCTTTGATATTATATTCAATATTTATAAAATAGTATTTATTGTTAAATTAAAGGGAATGAAAGCAAGATTTGGTGACCTAAATTTCAAAGAACAACATGCGTGAATTAATTCGATTTCAAGAAAACAACTTAATTATATAAATGAAAATTAGCAGGTTGGAGGTAAGATTTTTATTAAGGGATTCAAAAGTATGCACACGAATTAGCTGAAGAGGATTTGATATCTACTATATATATATATAAAATAATTTTAATCATGTATAAATAGTATAATTTTTCATCGAAGGAGGTTCGAACGATACCCCTGAGTAAATGCTAGCTCCGCCCCGGAAAGAAGATGATTAGACATGATGACATGACACACTTGTTGTTTAGCGAAAACGTGACTCTAGATTGGACGATACAGAGGTCCATGATTAAGATGTATAGAAGATTAGTAGATAGTTGAGTGTCGTCACTTGTCTAGTTTTCCTTATCCGTATTATTTTATTACGACTACTGATCACATACTATCTTTGTTCTTCGATTTTATTTTACTTGTTATTTCCTTTGCTTCGTTAACGCACTGTGTCGTTTCTACCATCCTCTTCTCTATTATATTTAACATGACTGCTTCAACTGATGCATCTTTCTTTTCATACCCGACTTTATTACGCTTTACTTGAGTCGAGGTTCTATATATATGTATCAGAAACAACCTTTTCACTTTCGCGATATAAAAATAAGATCACATATACACCACATGATCCTCAAACCTTATTTGTGATTGTAAAATTATACTGAATGTATTGCTATTATTGTAATTATTATTTATTTAATTAGAAAGAGAGAAACAAAGAGAGAAATATTTTATTCAGTTCTTTGGGATGCAATGGTTGACTATTTTATGGTTGGAAGGGTTTGACCTAGCCAATTAGATGAAAGTGATTGAAAAATAAGTATTAATTTGATTAATTAATACTACTCTCTTCTAAAACAATGAGAAATTAATGCATATTATATTCTTTTGTGAGCATATATACACTCTCAAACTTTATTGACAATGATGTTTCAAATAAAAAATTAGGGTGGACTTGTAACAATATTTTTTTAATGACTCATATCTTTCTAGCTATTTGTATGTGTCAAGTATTGTGAGTTAAGTTCATCCCTGTTATTTTGTTTAAAAATTAAATGTGTGAATATAAACATAAAAAATCTACTCTTTTTAAATTGTTACTCAAAATGTATAAAATTTACTGAAAAAATATTTTTTTGTCAGATTTCCTAGATACCCTATATGTTTCAATTATTTTGCTTCATTTAGGGTATGAAGCAATATATATATATATTTGAAATAAAATTTGTATATTTATAAATTATAGAAAGTACTATAAGTGACAATAGTTATTGGTTTAAAATATTAAAAAAAATTAAAAAAAATATAATCGAGGGAATTTTTTTATTTTTTTTAAGGGGATCAACTAGCCTTGTAATTTGGGCAAGCATGCTAATAATCTTTGTTGTCCCTCTCAGTGTGTTACAGTGACTAATTAATATATTATTATTCCCACAATATAAGTCAAAGTAATTTCACCAATATATAGTGACTATCTAACAATCAGCAAATGTAGTACAATAACTAATTACTCCATTATGTGATTTTTTTGGGTGTGTAAATTTATGGATTATTTATTAAAATTATATTACATGCTTTCTATGTCTTAATTTTCGATCAGCTGATTATATATCCAATTGATATAATTATACATTAATTGTATTAGCTTTTCAAACTTAGCTTGAGGTAGAATTGGTTCAATGATTACAACATATATATATATATATATATTTGAGCATATATATGATAAAAAGAAATCACTTGTAAGAAATAGTTGCATACTTTCCAAATTTATGATCTTCAATTTTTTTACTGAATGGTGTTAAAATATATATAAAAAAAATATATATGAAGAAGTCAAGGAGAAATAAAACTTTTTTGGTTATAACAACTTGTCATTAACATTAATAGAATCAAGCATACATTCACCATTATGTTATTACTTAACCATGCCCATGAAGTAAGTGTCATGCATGTTCGACCATGACTCTGCCCCGGGCCATCCCAGACCCACATCGCTTTACTATATAGACAGGATGTTGACGTTGCTCAATAATTTTCTATTTGTTAGGATCAAGCGCTAAATATATATCACGCCAATACTATAGTTGATAGCATAGGCACCACAATTCATCAAGCAAGCGCCATGTTCGACCATGACTCGTCTCGGATTATCTGTGCCCTACATCACCTAGGCGTCACCACAGACAAGATTTTGATGTTATCACACACACATATATATATATATATAAAGGGGCGCCAACTTTATTTTTTAACCAAGCTCATCAAACAATTAGTGTCATGTTCGACCATGATTCCATCCTCAACCCACATGCTGGGTTACCCAACCTCCCCTCCCCCCCCCTTCCCGCCCGGGTTAAAATCATCGAACACTTATAATTATTTTTTCAAAAGCTACAACTGATATCAAGAACCCCACAATTTTACTTCTTAACCAAACTCATCAAGCAATCTAATTGTCATGTTCAATTTTAATTCTGACCCGAGCCAATATCACATGGAACTCGTCAAAGACAGGATGTTAACGTTATCCAACAAAGAATAAAATAAAGAATTTTAATCTAAATCGTAAACGGAAGTAGCTAGTATGAGTTGTTGGTAGCTTCATGAAAATGTCAAAGGTAATAACCACAAACAAGAAAGTGCATACAAGTCATTTCACAAACTCCCACAACTAAGATGGTTGAACAAGGAAGTTCAAAAACGTCCGTTTCCATATTACAGATTAGTCTAGATATCCTTTAGCTCAAAAAAAAAATAAAAATAAAATCTTTTTTTTTCTCTTTTAAATTCAAATAAAATTGTATTCCTCGTCTTCTTCTTCTTCTCCTCCTTCTGTTTAAAAATAAATTTGTCTTTTTGTTTCGTTCGCATTCAATTCGCATTTCCTTATCCTTTCTTCACCAAAAAGAGGAGGAAATTTTTTTAGTTTCTCTCTATCTTTGGTACCGTACACCGACTGATGTGCTAGCTGTCTTACCTTTTTCCTCTCTCTATAAAGAGTGCTAGAGCGGTCTGATGCATAAAGCATGCGGCCTACGTCTCTTTTTCTCTCTATAAATAGTATAAAAAAAAAGTTAACATAAAAAATCGAGCTATCATCAGTTTTAGTGTTACATCAAAAAAAAAAAAATGGGGCTTCAAAGTCATGATAATCAAATTTCTTTTGGAAGTCATGATCATCACCAGTACCATCAACAACCTCAGCAGCATCAGCACCAGCACCAACACCAACACCTATTATTCCATGATCAGCAGAATAACGCTGATCAGATTACTTTTGGAATGTTACATCAGTCATCTTCTGTCATACCAGAAAACTTCGTGTAATTTATTTCGCGTTTTTCTTTAAATCCAAATTCGATTTTTATCAATTTTTTTTCTTATTGTTCATCATGGAGTTTTGATATATATATATTTTTTTTGCAGAAGCAAAGAGAATAGCAGTACTGGAGGTTATGATATAGGTGAACTAGATGATCAAGCTCTTTTCCTTTATCTTGATGCTCAAGATACTTCTTCAAATCATGACCAAATACGTACGTCTGTTTACTTTTTTATATTTTGAATTTCATCGTGCTTTTCTCATATTCTTTAACTTTGATTTTATGAAATTGTAGTTTTGCTCTAAAGAGATTTTCTTTGATTTATATTTTTAATCTCTTTAGTGAAAAGTCTGTTCAATCATATTTTTAATTTTTGATTCTATAAAATTATTGTACTTTTATTCTAAAGAGATTAATTCTCTCTAAGATTGTTCTTCTTTATTGACCAGATCCTCATATAACCATTTCTTCTATTTCATGATCTATACCTTTTAAATTTCTAAGTTTATGTGATACTTTTCGAATTTCGAAACTCTGAATAAATTTTCTTATCATGAATTTTATCATATGATGCTTTGAAATTCGAACTGTAACACATAAATCGACACGAAGGAAGTTTCTTTATTTGTCTCTTTGTTGGCAGCTTTTCTAAAGTTTTTCAGTTACAATTTTGCAGAAAATAATTCAGAGATGATGAGACCACCAACTCTCAATATTTTTCCATCACAACCTATGCATGTTGAGCCATCATTCACAAAGGTATATTCAAAATAAAAAATTAAACTCAAATCTTTGCATCCTCGACTAGAGGTCTCGAATTTGAATTCTGAGAATTCGATAAATCTTGTTGAGAGCACCACTCTCGAAATAAATCCTATAAAACGTGAACTTCAATATGAGTATCAAACACCAACCAGAAAAAGAACAAAAACAAGTGTAACTTGATGTGCATACAAAGACAATATGTATAATAATAATAATGTTTAAGTTTGTTGTCCTTAACTACTTTGTTTTCTAATTAAGTTTTAGTGACTTGTTATTAAATATATATTTTTTTTTTTTGGTAGGGAAATGCTGGATTTATTTCCAGTGGTTCTGAGAAATCATCTGAGCCATCCATGATGGAATTATCAAAAACCAAAAATAATGCTCTTTCTACTTCATCTGGACCTGAACCTAAAGTTCCTAAGGTATTTTTTTCTTTCAATTAATTTCTAATGTTTGTAAATAATTCTTTTGCAAAATTCTTTAGCAAAATTACTTTAAATTAATTGCAATTAAATATACATATTCAGAAATTCTACAGAAAGTATTATAAGTGAGAATAACTAATACTTCACAAGATAAAAAAATATTTAAGAAATTTATGGTCCAATGATTTTTTTTTTTTTATATAGTGTCACATAAATTGAAATAAAATTAATTATAGTATTTTTATTCTCGATTATTTAGAAGGTTGATAGTTCTTAATTTTGCACTATTAATTTAATTTAATTTAATTTAATTTCTCCTATGATTTCTTTAATTGTTTGGTGGCAGAGAGAGTGGAATAGGAAAGGTCAAAATTCAGGTTCAGAACAAAATGCATCTAAAGCAACAGATCATAAGGTAAGATTTCTAATTTTTTTTTTTTTTTTTTATAAAATGATAATTTGTTGCACAAAACCTCTTGCATTTATATAGGATTTAGAAAAAGATCGCAGCCTAAGAGGTTTGATATAAACAATACATTCTAATACAAAAATTAATGATTACTTTCACGCCTCGAACCAGTGCGATAACTTTTTTATGCAAATTTGTATTTTTTTTTTCCTTAGGAATTTTGGTTAATTTCTTTTTTATTTGCAGACATTGAGGAGACTTGCTCAGAATAGAGAGGCAGCTAGGAAAAGCAGAATTAGGAAAAAGGTACTTTATTAAATACATCATTAATTCTTTAATTATTATTTATTTTACAATTAAATCAAAAACATTATACTACTTAGTAAAATTTATTAGCTATGAGCAATTTAGCGATAAAACTTGTAACTAATTACACTACTTATTATTATTTTTAAATTGCAGGCTTATATTCAACAACTAGAATCAAGTAGGATCAGGCTAGCCCAGCTAGAGCAAGAATTACAACGGGCTAGATCTCAAGTAATTTAATTTCTCTTATTTTATCCATAATTATTTTTTCTTCTATATTTACATTAAAATAAAATAAAATAAAAATAAAAATGACCCCAAAATATTTGTAGGGTTTTCATTTTGCTGGCAGTGCTCTTTTAGGAGGAGAGCAAGGACTTTCTGGTAACATTGGAAACATAAGCTCAGGTACAATTTCAATTATCAAAGGCAAATGGACAATTTAAAGTTTATAAATTCTAAATTTTAAGGTATTTTTAGAATAATTATTTGTACCTATTAAATAAAAAATTTAAGACAGATATAAGAATTTGAATCAAAATTGATGACGTTGTCAAATCTGTACCTTCTACTCTATACCTCTCTACAATTATCTTATCTTTTAATTCCATATTACATATCCCTACAAAAAACTTAGACATTCTTATTATTCTTAGTATTAAAAAAATTTTCATCACATACTTTTCTATTTACTCATATAATTATTATTAATCTTTAATACTGTATTTTTTTTCGAAACATATTTCTCACTCACCGACCAAATATAGAAAATGTAACGGAAAATAGTTCCATTGAACATTTACCAAGAGAAAATTTAATTGCTAATATTTGTCGCTTTATGTTGCGAACATAATTAAGTACGTAAAGGTTTAACTGAGATGATCACACTCTTTAATCTTTAGTATTAATCTTATTAATCTTTAGTATTCAAAACATTTTACCAAGAACTCTTGATTTACCCCTATTATTATTATCTTTAATACTATATTTTTTCCTGAAACATATTTCTCACTCACCGACCAAATATAGAAAACGTAACGTTTACCAGGAAAATAGTTCCATTGAAACATTCATTTACCAAGAGAAAATTTAATTGCTTATATTTGTTGCTTTATATTGCGAACATAATTAAGTATGTAAAAGTTTAACTAAGATGGTCACACATTTTAATCTTATTAATCTTTAGTTTTCAAAACATTCTATCAAGGACTCTTGATTTACTCATATTATTATTATCTTCTTTAATACTATATTTTTTTTCGAAACATATTTCTCACTCATCGACCAAATATAGAAAATGTAACGTTTTCCAGGAAAATAGTTCCATTAAACATTTACCAAGAGAGAATTTAATTGCTAATATTTGTTGCTTTTATGTTGCGCGAACATAATTAAGTACGTAAAAGTTTTAACTGAGATGGTCACACACTTTATCAGATTAGGCAAAGGTTCTGAGATCGAATTTCTCTCACTGCTACACATTATCGAAATGAATTTTCACATGCTTATTTTCTTTATTTTTTTTTGCATGAATTATAGATGCTGCAGTATTTGATATGGAGTACTCAAGGTGGCTAGAGGAACATCATCGTCTTATGTGTGAACTTCGAAATGCATTGACAGAACATTTCCCAGAGAATGAACTTCGAATGTATGTTGATAATTGTGTGTCACATTACGATGAAATCATGAATCTCAAGGCCATGCTTCTTAAATCCGATGTATTTCATCTTGTTTCCGGCACGTGGAAAACTCCGGCCGAGCGCTGTTTCATTTGGATGGGCGATTTTCGCCCATCTGAGATCATTAAGGTACACATATGATTTAACTTTTATATACTGACAGTGACATTAGTATCAATAATTTGGGAAATAAGGAAAGTTACATGTATATAAGTTGCTTAAGTTCTAGAAATGCAAAACCCTTGTCAAATTAACCTATTTTTCTTTTTAGTCTGTTTCATAAAGAATAACCACCAAATTAAAGGATATCCTGGTACGTTTGATGTATCTTTAGACTATATATATTTAAAGTCAAAACAGGTCGATCAATTTGAAACGGAGAGAGTACTTTATTTCTCTCTGTGATACACTGTTAATTAGTAAGTCCCATTATCAATAAATTACTACATTAGAAATAATTTAGAATTAATCTATTTATTTTATCTTTAATGAGACGATTTACACCACTAGTTTTGATTTTTTTCTTTAAATGAAAAGTTCATGCCTAATGTATAAACTTAGTCGCATAAATTGGAACGGAAGGAGTACTCCTACATTTTTCAAAAAACAAAATAAAATTTGGGGTAGAAAATTACAATGTGGATTGTTGAACCCTCACCAACCAACTGAGCTATTAAGATTCTTCGGAGGGAATGCTACATACTTTTTCTAATTTCATCACTTTTTGTTTCTACAATTATTTATTGTTGTTAATGATGGATGATTAATAGATAATCCTGAGTCAGATAGAGCCATTAACAGAACAACAATTTGTTGGAATTTGTGGATTACAACAATCAACACAAGAAGCTGAGGAAGCTCTCTCACAAGGCTTGGAATCTTTGAATCAATCAGTTTCAGACACAATTGTTTCTGATGCATTATTGGCTAATTCCCCTCAAAACATGGCTAATTATATGGGACAAATGGCTCTTGCTATCAACAAACTTTCCACTCTTGAAGGCTTTGTTAGACAGGTATATATAT
Source organism: Capsicum annuum (assembly GCF_002878395.1). Lineage (NCBI taxonomy): Eukaryota > Viridiplantae > Streptophyta > Magnoliopsida > Solanales > Solanaceae > Capsicum > Capsicum annuum. Next base: position 219,712,514 of record NC_061120.1, on the reverse strand, counting down.
ATATATATATACATGCCATATTTATTAACTCATATTCCCTCCGTCTCAGTTTATGTGATGCAGTATTAACCGAACGTCAAGTTTAAAAATAAAAAAAAGGTCTTCTAGAAACCTCGGGATTGAAAATGGAGGGTGTTTACTATCTGAGCAACCCCATTTCTAAAAGGCATAATACATAAACATGCCCTTTAACTTGGTCTCAAATCACATCTATGACCTCCAACTTTGGGTGTGTGCATAAGTAGACACTTAAACTTGTATAAAGTTGAACAAATAGACACACACATCCAATGTGACATAAGACACGTAGTACGTCATGTAGGATAAGAATTGTCCAATTAGGACGCTACGTAGGACATATATGTCTACTTATTCAACTTTATACAAGTTTAAGTATCTACTTGTGCACACCCAAAGTTGGAGGTCATAAATATGATCTGAGACCAAATTATAGGACATGTTTATATATTGCGCCATTCTAAACTTTATGTTCTAGAACAATTTCAACTCTAAAATAAATTTATCAACATTGTATGCATGACACATAATTGTGATAGATGGAGTCAAATTAAGTTATATTTGCTGAGGAGTAGATTGGTAGGGCCAAGATAGAAGAAGTGCATCTACTCCTACTTTAGTTGGAAAACCTACTACATATGTTGACCTATTCTCTCCACCTTATTTCCATAATTATATACCTTCACCACCGTTTCAATTTGTTTGTCTGATTTTAACTTGACATGAATTTTAAAAAAAATAAAGAAGACCTCTGAATCTTGTAGTCTTAAACCAAAAATATGTGAAATATACCAAGATATCTTTTAATCTTGTGGTAAGGTAACTATGTTATCAAAAACCCTAGCTTCCTTTGAGTATTATTTAAATGTCATTTTGGTATGAATTCAGTACAAAAGCAACACTAGACAGAACAATCTTGTAAAATTGACACTACCAAATATATAGGGGAGGGACTCAAAAATACTACACTCAGGCTATGATTTTTGTAACATCGTTTGAATTTTGAGAGTTTAAATATGTAAATTTTATTTCAAAAAATTTAAAGATTTTATAGCTGATTCACAAAAAAATTGACTTTCGGAATTTGAATGGTGTCATTGCCACATAAATTGGAACAAAGATCATATATTAAGTCATTTTCATAAACCTTTTGATTTGAAACACATTTGAGAGAGCTTGCCCCCATAAAAATATTTCATTTACATATTGTATAACTAAAATTCCCAGCTAATAGTAGTTTTCTTTTCACAGTCAGAATTTGTAATAAAATCTTACATTAAGTCAATAACTACCCTAGCCACAGTAGTTATTGGGATTTCCACACACATACATACACACACACACACACATATATATATATATATATATATATATATTTATATTTTACGTTGATGGTGATTTATATATTCAAAATACAAGTTAAATGACTATTTTTCAATGACAGGCAGATAATTTGAGGCATCAAACAATTCATCGACTTCATCAAATCCTAACGAGTCGCCAAGCTGCAAGGTGTTTTCTGGCAATTGCTGAATATTTTCATAGGCTTAGAGCTCTTAGCTCTCTATGGATTGCAAGGCCTCGACAAGAATAATAACTAAATTATAAACTTTTTATTAGCTAGTTATAGCTAGGTTAATTACTATTAGGTCCTTCTTGGTATATTTTCCTAAAAATATACTCACTTTTTTGTCCTTTTTTATTTTTATTTTCCCTTTTAACTCTCTAGTTTTTATGTAGATGTATAGACAAACTAAAGAATAACCATAGTAAAATGTAAAAGTAGAAGTTCATGATCTCCTTTTAATTATATGTCTATTGATCTTTTTAATTATTGGTTTTTCCGAGGCAGAGGTAAGGCAAACTTGCATAATGACTTAGTATTGTTCCTACATTTCCCTCGACCTAATCACTTAGGGCGCAACTTGTGTTCAAAGACTCGATGATTCACGAGATTTTGCAATACCAAGTATTACATTTCGTTATGTTTTTTCATGAAATTGAAACTTACCCTCTAAGAGTACTCCACTTTGTGGGACTATTCTAGTTATGTTGTTGTTTCTTCCTAATCATGTGATAGTAATTAATCTGGATTATAGAGAGATATCTCACAAAAAAGAATATTAAATTCTCGTTGAAGTTAAAATCAAATATGATTTGGAGTTACTTTCGTGAAATTTAGGTAAAGTTAAGTAACTTTTTCATTATAAAAATTATATAGTTCCTACTTTATTAACCCTGAAAAAGAAGAAAAAATAATTGACACAAGTAATGACTTTTAACTCTTCTTTTACTGAAATGTCTTAACCCTGAAATAGGAAAATAGATACTATAAGAAATTAATAATGTATAGTACTTTTGAATGATGTTATTTTCATTTCCTCAATCTATGCCTATGGAATTCTGACGCAGTTTCTTTTATGCATATAAAATTTAAGATTGTGCATGAGCTTTTCATTCTTTTTCTTGTCCTCGTTCCAGCGTGGTGGATATAAGATGAGGAAAGAGAGATTGAGATTGTTTGGACATGTGAAGAGGCGAGGTGCAGACGCACCAGTGGGGAGGTGCGAGAGGTTGGATATTGTAGGCACAAGGAGAGGTAGGAGAAGGCCAAAGAAGTATTAGAGAGAGATGAGTAGACAGGACTAGCGTAACTTCAAGTTACCGAGGACATGACCTTACATAGGAGTGCGTGAATGACGCGTATTAAAATAGAAGGTTAGTCGTGTGGGAGCATTGTCTTGCTTTTCAAGGGTTTAGGCTTGTTGATATTTGTCGTGTACTAAGCGCAGTATGGCAGTTTAGGGTTTAGATGAGATGTTAAGATGAAGTTGATCCCTGCTAGTGATATCTATATAGTCTGTTGTTTATGGTGTTTTCACTATCACACTATTTTGTTAGTGTTACTATTTTTGGCTTGCAGACTTTGCACTGTTCACTTGTTAGTTGTTACATTTTCTTCATTGTTTCTTTCTTTTTTGTACCTGAATTTGCTGCACTTGAGTCGAGGGTTTTTCAAAAACAGCCTCTTTGCCTCCTTGAGGTAGTGATAAGGTTTGTGTACACTCTTAACTCCTAAACCGAGTATGTTGTTGTCCTCATCCCTGCATTTTAAGTTCATGAGGACTTGAACTCTACCTTGTAGATAAGCGAATTTTGTTCGTTGTTGCCTCTATTTTTTTTCCTGACTTGGGGTTTTCCAAGTTAAATTTGTGTCTCAACTACTACGTTACCAGATTTCTTTCTCGATTATTTATATGAGAATATCTGTCCTGTTATCGATTTATGCTACGTCATAAAGAGAGGCTAAAAGACATGGCATATCAGAAAGAGCAGATTGAAAATTTTAAAGAAGCAGCAAATTGATTCAAGGGTAAAAGTGCCAAGAATAAGGCGAAGTTAACAAGATCTGCATAGAGACTTTGATAAAATCACACAGCAGAAAAAAAAAAACAACAGCGGTAAACAAAACTATGCTGAAAAAAACAAAGAAAGACGAGTAAGCCTGCAATGAGTACTGTTTAATCTGCTATCCTGAGTTCGTTTAAGCGCTGAACAGATAAATTGCTTCGCGTCTCACTATCAATTCCAGACTCTTTAATCAGGGCACAAGAAACATGCAGAGTCTCATCGCGCTCCAAGTTATAGTATAACATACTATCTTTTGTCACAACTTTGTCAGAACAACGGTTGCATTTGATAACCGCCTTCTCATGTTTGAATGGGAATGAATAAGAGAGCTTGTAGCTGACATCTTCCACTGTCAAGATCTTGGGAGCGCTAGCGCAAAAACGATCAATAAAAAAATTGCATTCTGTGCAACAGTACGCCCGTGCAGAACTGTCATTTGTGTAGTTTTGACAACCAGGGCATTTGAGATTCCCATTTTGAAAGTCCGCGTACCAAGTTAACTTGAGAGGGTGGTGAGGATGAGACATATGTTGAATCTTGGATGGAAGAGAGAAGCATGTATTGCCAATAAAGTAGTTGCAACCCTCGCAAACAAACCCCATCGTGGACACAAAGTTGCACAAGCTGCACCTCCGGGGCTTGCCCGGGTCATATTCCTTGAGAGTATGACGGTGAGTGAAATGCGTGACCCCCTCACTCGTTTGACTAGCACGAGCAGGAGGGCGATTTGTTATAGGTAAAGTTTCAGCGGGTTCTGAAGTTTCGTCATTGAATCACTTTCTGTTGCAAATTCGATTATAGCAGCACAGTCAAAGTGACAGAGGTAATCATGCTCATGATTGTAAAATAACCAAGAACCCGAAATGGGAACAACTTCAGTACAAATTGAGCAAGAGAGACTAGCAGACTCACTGTTTATTGGTAATGAAAAGAGCAGATGTAGAGGGCATTTCACTCTCAGGCCCAAAGTTATCGGTATAGAAGCACATTCAACATGAAGATTGAAATTGCACAAGCGGCAGCAATAGTATGATAGAAACAAAGAAAGTTCATAATCATCAACGCCACAAGCCGCGTAGTGAAACTTCTCTTCGTCATCGCCCAACCGAAAGGGCCTCAGAACAAGAGTGTGGTCATAGCCGGGATGAAAATCATGGCGAATTTCTTTAGGGAAGTTACGACACACATCATGAAGATAATAATCACAACGTAGGCAAGCATAACCTCGACCAGATATTATGGAATCGCAAAAGTTGCATTTGATTCGTTCTGTCTCTCTCAGGTGCAAACGAAGCAATGGATGACAGTGGCTGAAGTGATTTAAAGCAGCATCGCGAATAGGAGGATCCGAGGCATCAGCGAAAGCAGCTCTTAGTAACTGATTCATTCGCAATGGCTTCCCTCCTCTTCGGACATGTTGCATTGTACATTGATTTTTGTCTTTGTCATTCAACTTTACTTCTTCTTCCTTGGTAGTATACATCCTTAATTTTTTCTCTTCAGTTCTAGTTGTGATGTGAAATGTGTATTGGATGAATATGTTATATATACAGATACAACTCTTTCTTGGGATTAAACAGTTTTTGATCCATAAATTCTTGATAAGTTCTACTTCCTCCGTTCTATACACGGTCTCGTTTGACTCGCCACACTCATTAAGAAAATATTAATTAGAAGTATATTTTATAAAATTAATCCTATTAATCCTTTTTTAAAACTCGAAATCTAACTATTAGTACTGTTTTCTTTAGTTATTTAATACTGAGGGTAATATGAAAAAGAAGTAATAAAACATTCTTGATTTGCGAAAATGAACAACTAATTTGAAATAAACATATTTAGAAAGGAGACCAACTAAAATAAAAGGGAAAATGCTTTGTTTCCACCCTGAACTATACACAAAATTGCTGAGACACACCCGAACTTTAGAAGGGTCTTATTACCCCTGCACCAATTAAAATCGTATTTTTGACAACCTTAGTGCCTATGTGGCACGTACGTTGCACATCAGTGAATCAACACACTGAAGGTCAACATGGGCATATGTATGTGCCACGTAGAAACTAAAGTTGCAAAAAATACGGTTTCAATTAGATCAGGGTAATAGGACCCTCCTAAAGTTCGGATGTGTCTCAACAATTTTCTATATAATTTAGGATGGAAGCAGTGCATTTTCTTAAAATAAAGCGGAGTGAGTGTACAGTATAACTATCTCTTGGGAAGATTAAACAGTTTTGGAACCATAAAATCTTGATAAGTTCTAAATATTGGCATGCTTTAGACAAGTTTTCGTTTTTCCTAATGCTAATCAATATAAAGATTTACCAAGACCAAAGTGTGCATATTTTTATTCTTTTTTCTTTTATAGTGGCTGGATTATGGTTGAGCTTTATCAATATCTTGAGTTAATTTGGACCCAATATAATTTTTAGGCTATTGCTTATTGACGCACAAAACAAATTGCTGGATAACATTAGCAATTGATTTGGATTTTTTGATTGACCTATGCTAACAAATTCATAATATTAGGGCTTGAGAGTAGTGATCTAACCTCAATACATGATTTCTCTAAAAATTATTATGTGAAATGTTGGACAAATTATGAACATTTTTGTCAAAATATCTTTTCGTTCAATATATAGTTGGGAACTGATATGATTAATTAGCATTAGGAAAAATAAAGTTTGTTTTCAAAGCATGTTAGTATTGGGCTTAGTTGTTGATGTTATTGGAATTTGTTTGTGTTAGAGTTTATACCCCGAATTTTGTTGATCTGGCCCTGAAAAGTTTGCGGTGCAATCTATGTTTGTGATTTTTAGTGAGGCCTGTGGTGGTAGCGGAGGGATCGGGCTGATACCCGTTGGGGGAGCGGGTTATTCGCCCCCACGGTATGGACCTGTACGTTAGCTTAAGATTTATTTGTACGCACGTATTATATAAGTGCATTTAATGAGTCGTTTTGGATGTAACATAAAATACGTTATTGAGACGTTCGTCTCCTTGTTGTATTCCTTTCCATTATAGTGAATTTCTCCTCCTTTGTCTGTGGTTTTTCCCGTCAAGGGTTTCCACGTATAAAAACACACACCTGATTATAAAGTACTACCTTTTCTCGTTCGCTTTAATTTGTCATATTTGGATTTGACACACTCATTTAAAAAAAACAATTATTGACATGATTATTTTATGTACCCCTATTAAATGATGTTTACTATTATGTCTTAAAATTAATTTTGAAAACAAAACAACTAATGCTAATGGTATAATAGGAAAACGAAAATTGTCTTTTCTTGACTTGTCAAAAAATGACAAGTAAAACTGAAAGCTGTTATTGAAATGTATAGGAATAAGCAATATCACAAAATGAAAGAAAAGAAGAAGAATACACAGATTTTACGTGGAAATCCTTGACGCGAAAAATCACGGGTAGAGGAGGAGGAAATTCACTATAATGAAAAGGAATACAAGGAGGAGATGAAAGTCTCAATGACGTACTATATAACACATCTAAAAACAATCCACTAAATCGCACTTATATAATACGTGCATACAAATAAATCCTAAGCCAAAAAACATATAGGTCTGGGGCCCGATCCCTCCGCTACCACCACAGGCCCCCAAAAAATATCAAACAAGGGTCGCACCACGAACTTTTTAGGCCAGATCAACAAAATTTGGGTCACAAACTCTAACAAAAACTAAGTTTGATTTGTCTAATGTCAGTGGCCGCAGAGGAGGGCAGTCATTACGAATGAGTCAGTTACTACGAGCTGCTTTTGCTGATGTATCAGCTCGTTCTCCTCCTCATGTTGCTGTCATAAATCACTTCAGTCATCGTCATCCATTGCTGCGATTGCATCTTCAGGAGAGTGAAGCAATCAAATGTTGCTTTTGCAATATCATCATCTCTTGGTTGAGCTTATGCGTGTGAGAAGCATTGTGATCATTACCTTCATGTGGTGTGCAGTAATTTCCCTAGAGAAATTCGCCATGACATTCATCCCGGCTCTGACCACACTTGTATGCTGAGTCCCTTTCAATTCACTGGCCGAGAGCAGTTTCATTGCGCTGCAGGTGGGCATGATGATTCTGTGCATGAGCATGATTGCCTCAGTCACTTCGACTGTGCTGCTGTATCAGAATACTGAATGGAGAATGATTCATGGTTAAACTTTAATATCGACTGCAAACTCAGGCGACAACAAATCGTCCTCCTATACTTGCAGGTCACCGTGTGGGGCTTGGCCAAGCCCCTGGCGTGCAGCTTGTGCAACATTGAATATTCGAAAGGGTACTTTTGCAGTGGTTGCAATTACGTTATTGACAAGATTTACTTCTCGGTCCTTCCATGATACAACATATGTCTCACTGCCACCCCCTCTCAAGTTAACTTGCTACTTGGATTTTCAAAATGAGAATATCAACTGCCAGGGCTGGCACAGTAATTTCAATAGGCATACTATTGTGCCCCATGCAAATTTATTATAAATCGTCAGTGTGCTGTCATGTGACCAGGACCTTGAACCTGGCGGACAATGTCTCATACAAGCTTTTCTTTGAATTTCGCATGAGAATACAACGATCAAGTGCAGCATTTGTTCCAAGAAAGTGGTGACCAAAGGTGGTTTGTTGTACTATAATCTAGCTCCTGATGAAGCTTTGCACGTTTGTTGTGCCCTCAGAAAAGAATCCGGCAACAATGAGGCAAAGATGGATAGGTTATCAATTCAACACTTAAATGAAGCAAGGGTAGCTGATTAGACCGAAATTAGTTCCTTCCCAAGACTGGAAGTTTCGTGAAGTTGCAGTATGTGGGTGTTTTTCTTTGTATTACATCTTGGTATGTTTGTTTCTTTACTTTTTCCTTTTTTACTCCTGGATGCTATGCTTTGTTTCTGCTGTGTGATTTGGTATTGTGACTGTTGACTCCTTTTTTGGCTTCACAAACGTATACTACTCGTTCGGTGTCTTTCCAGCCTAAGCCTGTGATACAATAGGAGTATATGCTTGTGAAGTTGAATGTATCTTATGCTCGTGTTCATATTTCTTATTCTTGTCAAACTCAAGCCATCACCAAGAAGCAACAGAACTGCGTCAGGGTAAACGGGGAGTATGTTGATTTCAGAGTACCCAATAGATGCATGTTGTAAGTTTGAATTTTAACAAGGGATAGCCCACTAGTCTAGTTTTTTTTGGATTTAGTCGAGGAGCGTGAAAGCTACGCCCTCCTTCGCTCGGATATCCTCATTTCTAATTTTACCTCTCCTCCTGGTATACTCACACATCAATCGCGACATCCTCATCTCCCATCACTTTCATCTTCTGAATGTGAGAATTCTTCACTGGCGAACACTACGACCTATATAGCATAGTTGGTCTAACTACCATTTTGTAGAACTTGCCTTTCAGTTTAGGTGACACCTTCTTATAACACAAGATTACACCAAAACTAGTAATACTATCAGGGACAAATAAAGACGACATTAGTATAGATACTATTCAACATATAATACACGTTCATCTGATTGCTCTTCATCTTCTGTAATGCCTTCATAAACCAATTACCGAAGAGCTATGGAGTATTTTGCAAGTTGAGTTCTTGCAGATTTGGCAACACCCAAATTGTTATCACTCCTAATTGTTGGGGTGTAGAGACTGATTAATATGTGATGTAAATATGTGGATCCAAATTTTAGGCTGTACCTTTTATTCTCATTTTCTGTTGTAATTGTACATACTCTGAATCATCAATATAAATAGCCCGTCCGCCGTGGAGTTTACCCACGGGTGTTACCACGTAATTCATTCTTACGTATCTCTCTCTCCCCTCACGAACTTTCTCTCTCGTTTTCTTTAGTCTCTCCATCGACCTAGTGTGTGTATATGCGAATCGATCCAACACTACTAAGATATGATCCGAAGCTATCCCCTTCCATATGAAGAATCAAGCGAACATAAAGCAGCAACATAACTCGAACAAATAAAACACAACCATTAGCTAACTATGAACAAGAAGAGTAGCTAAGTTACCATGGGAGTCAGCACTATGAGTATCGGAGAGGAGAGTAGAAACCGACATGGCCCCCTTTTCACTAAGGAAGAAATGTTGATTTCAAAACCGGTAAGCGAGAACACTAGAAAAGGTGCATCAAATGACTAATACTCAAGGGATGTTTGCTTGCTCACTTAGCATACAAAATGGCATTACCACATAAGGCTAACACGTGAACTATCGCCACATAAAGCTAGTAAAATTTGATGAGATAAAGTCGATGATATACGTAAATATTAAAGTGATATATTCATAGTGGTTTACTATATGCAATTACTTTCATTGTTGCTTCATTCTTGGGGATGAAACTTTTCCTAAGTGCATTCAGGAGGTTACGTTCTTAATGCTTGAGTGTTAAAGTAGTGAAGATGAGGACAGGTCTGATTCTTTCCATTTCTTTATGTTGCCATTTGGTTGTAGCAAACATTATTCTAAAAGAAACATCTGTTGTTTGAGTAGTAGGCAAGCAAAGAGAAAATTCCAAAAAGAAAAAAATACTTTTCCCTTTTTTCTTCTTTAGAGTGTCTGCCTTCGCAAGAAAGCATATATTCTGGAGAAGTCCTCACATGAGTTTGAGTGAAGCAAGATATGGAATCAGATGTTCGCTACTTTAAAATGTTAGCTAATCGACACTTTCGCTTTAATGCTATTATTTTGACCCC
>NC_061120.1:219695182-219699371 GCF_002878395.1 Capsicum annuum | reverse complement strand
GTAGAGAAGTAGAAGCAGACCTTTTCATGAAAAAGAGGATTTGAGTGTGTGATGGAGTTGTTGACTGTTGGCCAGAAAGTTTGGAACTCAGGTAAGGTGTAGAAGGCCATGACTTGTAAATGAGGGAACTCAATGCCCTCAACAGTGTCATAGCAAAAGTGAGTGAAGCATGGTAGACGACGAAGCTCCAACTCATATAAATTTGGGAACTTGATTATTCCCTGTCCGATATGTGTCTTGTGAGAGATCTCCGTTTCCTCATCTTCAGCGGGACAAGCTACTGTCGAACTCACTCCAGCCCATGATACACGAAAGACATACTGTAGACCACCACACTCGCTTACCACCAATCTTTTGAGTTTGGGGAACGGAATATTATTCTGGCAATAGATATTCAGTGAATGTGTCAATGAATCACATTCATAGAGGCGGAGATCTTCCACATTCTGAAATCCATCCCGCTGCAACTCGGTCAGTACATTCTTGGAGCCTTTTCCTGTTGAGTGTACAACTTCGCTCTGCCTCAACAGGCGGCAGATCCAATCACCCAATGGGGCAGTCTCAGTGACCTCTAAACCAATAATTTTGCTGTAATTATCCGTGCTTGAACTGTCTGTGTCATCTCCACCCACATGAAGAATGTACCGCGTCAACTTGGAGGAAAGGCCCAAGTTACTGTAAATCACATCTTCAGAACATTCATCTAATGTCAGTGCGGTCAATCTCGATGTGGATTCCAGCTCCCTCAAGGTGGAGTAACTACAATCTTGTATTCCCTCCACATGTAGTTCCTCCAATCGAACTAGCCTTGATAAGACCCCTGGTGAAATCCTTATAAGACCTCCATCCTCCTCCTTCCGAACAAACTCTAACATAATTAGATTGGTCAATTTTCCAATCTCCACTGGCAGCTCCACTAAATAAGACTTTCTGATGCTGAGAATTTCTAAAGTGACAAGTTCCCCAATAATGGATATGTCATCCAACATTAAATCAGTCAAACACAGCGTCCTCAGATTTGACAACCTCTGAATGGACGTTGGAAGTGTCTGAATGAAGGCATCATAGTTGACTCCCTCTATGCTTAAGACATTGAGTTTGCTCATTCCATAAAAAAAATCATCCTGCAATTTGAATGGATCTCCAAAACAGAGCTTCAACATTAGAAGCTTCAATTTTGGGCATAATATTGGTCCAGGAAGCTCATCAAATTTATTTGCAACAATTGACATGTGACTGTATTGCTCGTAAGAGTCTTTTCTTGGGAACTCTTCCGAGTTCACATCGTGACTTACCATTAAAATATGATTACCCTCAGATGCAATATATATAGCCACGTCACGAACCACATCATGCATTTTGACAAAACGTTTGTCTGAACCTAGGGATAGCAAGAAGCTATCTTTCAGTGTTTCTAATAGAAGACACATCCTATTTCTTGCATGTTCAAAATTTTCGATTTCAGAAAAGATGTCAAGCCCCATTCCGTATCGGAGTAATTCTTCAGTCCAAATATCTCTATCTTCCTCAAACAAGGAGCAAAGCAAAAAGACGTACCTGGCTTCATCACTTTCCAAGTGATTGTAGCTTACCTTCAAAGGTTGATACACATTTGTAAGCACTCCTGGGATGTTTCTTGGTGCTGATTTTTGTAACTGTTTAAGGGCATCCTCCCACGAAGGCTTGGTTTTACGCTTTAGTGCTCCAGCAACTGTAACAATTGCAAGCGGCAACCCCTTGCATTCTTCCGCAACATCTTTTGTTATGTGAAGAAGAGAAGGATCATCAACCGAATCACCGGCTTTCTGCCTGAAAAGAACCCATGCTTCCTTTTCAGATAAAACTCCAACTTCTACGATCTTTTGCGACTCCACAGCATCACAAACATCTCGGAGACGCGTCATCAATATAACTTTGCACCAATAGTTGTGGTCGCTACCACTGGGAATTCCGAGCCTCTTTAGATCAACAAACGCCCAAACATCATCCAAAATTACAAGGACGCGACTGTCCTTATACATTAACCTTGAACGCAGCCGATCTCCACGACTCCACAAATTATCCCCTTCCAATGTCAGCCCGACTTCTCTTGCGATCTCACCCTGTATTTTTTTAAAGTCTGGTTGCTGACTGACAGTTACCATGACAACCTCATCGAACAGTCTTTCTTGTTTGGCCCTTGCTTTTATTTTCTCAGCTAGTTTCGTCTTACCGACACCACCCATCCCACATATCCCAACAGTAGTGACCCTTTCATCTCTCAAAGCTTCCATGACCTCTTCCTCTTTCTTTTTTCGGGAGTCAAACTCCTCAACATTGTTAGGTATAGCTTCAACTTCAATTGGTGGTACAGGATAGGAGAAATCAACATAATTGTTGCCTTCAGTTCGAAGTTCAATCACATCCAAGGCAATTTTCGTAGCTCTTCTGCTCAGCAAGTAACGTGACTTCAAGTTTGGACACCAACCAAAGAAACAGACTCTTTCAACTTCAGCTCTACATTGCATCACACCTTTTACATCTGCAGTAGTGGTATCAACACTAGTTAACCAAGCCTGGATGTTTGGTGCAAGTTTATGTAAGTTTCTCTGGGCAGCCTCCTCTCGTAGCTGCACCCCATTTCTGACATTCTCTAGCCTCTCAGATTCTTTTTCTAGAGAATTGATGTTTCTCTTGTAGTAAAACAAATAGCCAAACCATCGCACAACTGGATGGATCAAGCAATCTGTGGATTTATCTACAACAATAGTTAAGAATTCCATAGCTGCTATGGTTTAGTAATAAGCCTTTTTAGGTGTTTCTTTAATTAGTAACTGGGAAGTAAAGGTGATATGAAATGAATGTTCAAAAAGAAGTAGTGAAGGAGAATTTGGTGTGAAATGAAGGCTGAAAGAGCGGCAATGGAATATTTGGTATGAATATGAAAGCTGAAAGAGCGACAATGAAGAATTTGGTACGAAAATGAAAGATCGGAGAGTGGGAATGGAGAATTTGGTATGAAATGGAAGAGTAGCAGTGTTTGAGAATTTGGTGTGAAAATGAAAGCTTAAAGAGCAATGAAGAATTTGGTATGAAATTAAAGAGTAGCAGTGTAGAATTTGTTATGAAAATTAAAGGTGAAAGCGCACAATGTAGAACTCGATACGAAAGTGAAAGATTAAAGAGAGGCATAGAGAATTTGGTTGTGTTCTTCCAAGCAATATATTCACTGAGATTTATAACAGCTGGAGAATAGGAAGAGTGGGGTCAAAATAAGAGCATTAAAGTGAAAGTGTTGATTAGCTAACACTTTAAAGTAGTGAACATCTGATTCCATATCTCGCTTCACTCAATCTCATGTGAAGACTTTCCCAGAATATAGGCTTTCTTGCAATGGCAGACACTCTAAAGAGGAAAAAAGGGAAAAGTATTTTTTTCTTTTCGGAATTTTCCATTTGCTTTCCTGCTATTCAAACAACAGATTTTATCCTTACATTGTCTCCGACTTTTAGCAAAGTATTTCTCTTCCAGTTTCACACAAATTATTGCGGAACAAATGTGATACAAGTACAACCACGAGGTTGGACGTGAATTAGTGCGAAATGAATCCGTCCAAGGAAGTGCACAAGTGAAGGGTAAAAGAGGGCCTAAACACACCAAAATCAGCTGTTAGAGTATGATTCCTACTGATTGCCTATCTGTGGAACAAGTAAGTATACGTGGTTCACAGAAGTAAAAACTGACACAGTAATTTTTACGTGAAAAACACTCGGCTCAAAAGGGTGTAAAAAACCACGACCTATACCTCTACAGGATTTAACCCCAATCTTCACTATAACTTTGAGCCTCAACAATCAACATAATTACAAGACTTCTTGTAAACAAGGAATTAAAACTTCTAACTCCTATTACTACAAAACCACAAATCTTCCCAAGATAAGTGTTCCCAAAGTCTCTGAGTTTTCCCCAACTCGAAGACTAGCTCCTAACTCAGTTTATAGAATACTGAGACTAAAACAATTTACTCATTACAACTCAAGAACCTTCCTATTACACGCAGTCTAAAACATACTAAGTAAGGAACTAGATTCTTCTTCAAGTTGGTGAACGATTTTGCTGATTATTGATTTTCGTATCAGTGCATGAGTGAGTTATTCAAATGTAGCTTGTCATCTATATATGCTCCTTCAGATGCAGTCCTTTTTCTTCT
>NC_061120.1:219658329-219692182 GCF_002878395.1 Capsicum annuum | reverse complement strand
TTTGTTCTACTACTCTACATGATCATTAAAATAATAATTCCTTTTCAGCTTTTAATTGATGGTTTTTATAAATTAAAATATTACCTTATACCATTTTTTTTTTTAATCGTGAATACCACCTCACTTGAGCACTAAAGATCTTTACCTACGCAATATCTATTTTTTCTACTATTACTAGTGTTAAAGTAAATTTTAATTTTTTTAAAAAAACAAAACATAACTGTGTTTGAGATGTTAAAAACTTTTTAAAATATGAAATGAGATCATATACAAAAAATAATGATATATTTTGCCACTGCAGTTTTTTTTTTTTAATCAATAAAGCTAGCTTCTCTTAAATTACATGTATTTTCCAACTCAAGAAGAATATATATTAGTTTTTGCAGGATTAGAAATAGAAGCATCAAATTCATAATTTAAAAGCTATATATATATATATAAAAGCTATATATATATATATATATATATATATGTATGTATGTATGTATGTATATTGATTCAGTGTGAACATGAATTAATTTATTGTAATAAAATAAAAAGACAAACCAGAAATAAGAATTTTATTGTAATCGTTTCTAACAAGACAGGAAGACCCAACAATTAAACAACTACCAAATAATATTGCAGGTCTGTTGTCCTAACCTGGAAAAACTATTTATAAATGGGGCTCACAGTATAACTGCTCTATGCTCTCACCAACTTCCAACTGCCTACTTCAGCAAACTTGAAACCTTGACAGTAGAAAATTGTTGTAAATTGAGAAACTTGATGTCTCCATCAGTTGCCAGAGGTCTTCTGAATCTACAAGGACTAGTTATATGTGACTGCCAGTCAATGGAAGAAGTGATCATAGAAGAAGAAGAACAACAAGGAGAAGAAATCATGTCTTATGAGCCCTTATTTCCCCGTTTGAAAGTGCTCGTGCTGCAGCTTCTACCAAAGCTGAGGCATTTCTTCCTGACGAAGAGTGCGCTTGAATTTCCATTCCTCATAGAAGTGGGAATTTTTGATTGCCCTGAAATGAAGATGTTTGTCCAACAGGGGTCTCTGAGTACACCGAGTGTCGAAAGTGTGAACTATGATGATAAGGGGAAAGCAGATGATACGATGTTCAATTCTAAGGTTTGTCTTGTGACTCTGTATAACTAACTAATATATATATATGTGTGTGTGTGTGTGTGATGCATTAATACATCCCTGGTCTACTGGTCTCTTTCCATTTAAGTTAACTAACAAATAGTAATCTTCATATAGTTGTTTTTGTTTGTCACTAGAAGCAACTTTCTTCAAGTAGTTTTCCACTTCATGGTACCTTGATGTAAAATGAGATATGGTTCATGTTTCATTTCACCCCTTATATAAAATGCAAGGCCTGATAACATTTGCAGGTTTCTTGTCCTAATCTGGAAATGCTACGTATCTCGGGGGCTCACAGAATAACTTCTCTATGCGCTCACCAACTTCCAACTCCCTACTTCAGCAAACTTGATATATTGATGGTATCTGGTTGTTCTAAATTGAGAAATTTGATGTCTCCATCAGTGGCCAGGAGTGTTCTGAATCTCCGAGTACTAAGTTTAAAAGACTGTCAATCAATGGAAGAAGTGATCACAGAAGAGGAACAAGAAGAATTAATCATGACTAATGTGCCTTTATTTCCCCGGTTGGAAGAGCTGAAGCTTAAGCTTCTACCAAAGCTGAGGCATTTCTTCCTGATGAAGCGTGCTCTTGAATTTCCATTTCTCATAAAAGTGAATATTCATGATTGCCCTGAAATGAAGATATTTGTCCAACAGGGGTCTGTGAGTACACCGAGTCTCGAAAGTGTGAACGATGATAGGGTGAAAGTAGATGATCTGAATAAATGGATACAAGAGAGGTCCAATTCTTAGGTTTGACTTGTGTTGCTTGCTGTATAACTAATTAGTACTCTCTTTCCGTCTTAATAGTAATATTCAGACATTTACTTATGTTTGTCACTTGAAGAAACTTCCTTTTACCTTCCTCAAATATTTCCAATTAGAAATTTAAAGTAATAGCACAGTCATCTCTATTCTTTTGTAATTTCTACTCCCAGGATTTAGGAAGAAGTTATTAAGTGATGCGGCGAATCTGAAGCTTTAATCTAGTGATGGAAGAAACTAGTAATCGATGAAATAGTCCAAGTGTGTGCAAGTTTTAGCTCGAACATCACCTGATATATATGCTCATGATGGATGTAACACACAGAGTCCGGTCTACATTATAACCAATGGGTTCACATGAACCCAACAGCTTTTGCCAAGAGAATTTGTATCTGTATTAGTAATTTTTAGAAATAGTTGATTGTGAGTGGCAGATATTGTTGGAGGAAAAATCGCAACCCATGCTGTTTTATCATTAACCATCGATGTGTTGGAGCTCCCTAGGCCTTGACCCTGTCAGATAATGTCTCTCATGAGCTCTTTTTAGCATTCCATTTGTGAGCTGGCAGAGATCGATTGTAACATTTGTTCCAAGAAAGTGGTGGATGTCATCCCTCTTTGTCTGTTTGTAACTTTGTTGGACCTAGAATTTTGAGTTTACAAGTTTTGTATTCTAGAAAAGCAAGGATAAATTGTTTAACCATATTAAGTAAAACTTTTAACTCAAATACATGACAGGCTTGTAGCTCCGTCCCTGATGCTCAATAAACACCTTAATGATGGTATACACAGAAAGCTAAACAAACTATCTAAATCAACTTCATCCTTAACAACAATTCCGTATTCTATGTAACATATAAAAAGACATCCAGAATTCAACAAAAAATTCACGATGACATGCAGCAGCCACCACTATTGACACCAGAACCTGAATCCTGTCCGGGAACAATGATCCTTGTTCCCTTTAAAGATTGAGACTTCCTATAATCAGCTCTCGGGTTTGCAGTGAGCGTGTTCTTGCTAATGATTTTATAAATTCTGTTAAAACGGCCATGAATGCACTCTCGACCTTTGTGGATTGAAGGGCTGATGCTTCCATAATGAAAAGATTCTCCCTTTTTGCGAAGGCTTGAGCATCTTCGACAGGTACAGCTCGAAGACTTCCTAAATCACTTTCAACGTGTGTAATCTCAAACGGTGGAGGATGGCAATGATCCGAATTTGAGGACAAATTCCCTTCAAGATGGAGAGGATGATACGGGAATTCCTAGCTCGAGACCTTTCACAAGAAGCCAAGCACGTGAGTTGCAACGACTCCAAGCCTTGTTCACATTCTTGGCCATGTGTGAGGCCCTTGTGAGCCCATCTAAGGGCCTATATTTAATAAAATGTAAAGAGGCTCACCAAGACATCCCAAACCCACCCACTTAAATGCCAAGGGTAATTTGGTCTTTGTCCCTCTTTTCTAAGTGATTATATAAGCCATGTAATAGGGCAAGTCTTGCTTTAGTTCATTCCTATTATTCAAGAAACAAAGACTTGTAAATTTTTGATTTCTCTTTCTAATCATTTGGAGAGGCCAAAACCAAATTCTCACTAGTAGAGTGATACTAGTGTTGTATCTTGGCTAGAAACTAGGTTCTTGAGGTTCTTTGAGTTCCTCTTAGTCCAAGTAAGAACTTGGTATTGATATTTATTAGTCTTAGGGTCTTTTCTCTTGTTGGGGTTCTTAGATTAATGAATATTGTGTGTCAAGTTCCTATCTCTTTCTTTGTAAATCTTATTAACATTGTGTTGTTGAATATAAAAGTCTAGTGAAGCCGTGTGGGCTCTTTCGATTCACTAGCAATATTGTCTTTGTTGTTCTTGTTGTTAAACTCACTTTTCTAGTTCAAACAAGTGTTGCAAGCCTAGTGAAGCCGTGTGTGGCCATTTTCGATTCACTAGCACTTTGTTGTTCATCTTGTTGTTCTTGTGTTGGTTGGAATCTCTTGATACACACTTAGCATTGTATCAAAGGTTAAGGTATAAGAACAGTCGCGTCCTTGTAATTTTGGATGATGTTTTGGAGTTTCTTGACCTAAACAGACTTGGAATTCCCAGTGATAGCAACCACAATAGTCAGTGCAAAGTTATATTGACAACGCGTCTCCGAAGTGTTTGTGATGATATGGAGGCTCAAAAGACCGTAGAAATTGAAATTTTAACTGAAAAGGAAGCATGGGTCCGGCAGAAAGCCGGTGATTCGGTTGACGATCCTTCTCTTCTTCAAATAGCAATAGATGTTGCGAAAGAATGCAAGGGGTTGCCGCTTGCAATTGTTACAGTTGCTAGAGCACTAAAGCGTAAAAATAAGCCTTCGTGGGAGGATGGCCTTAAACAGTTACAAGAATCAGCACCAAGAAACATCCCAGGAGTGCTTACAAATGTGTATCAACCTCTGAAGGTAAGCTATACTCATTTGGAAAGTGATGAAGCCACGTACGTCTTTTTGCTTTGTTCCTTGTTTGAAGAAGATGATGAAATTAGGATTACAGAATTAATCCAATATGAAATGGGGCTTGGCATGTTTTCTGAAATCGAAAATTTAGAACATGCAAGAAATAGGATGTGTCTTCTGTTAGAAACACTGATAGATAGTTTCTTGCTATCCCAAGATTCAGAAAAAATTTATGTAAAAATGCATGATGTGGTCCGTGACGTGGCTATATATATTGCATCCGAGGGTAATCATATTTTAATGGTAAGTCACGATGTGAACTCGGAAGTGTTCCCAAGAAAAGACTCTTATGAGCAATATAGTCACATGTCCATTGTTACAAATAAATTTGATGAGCTTCCTACACCAATAGATTTCGAGATCCATTCAAATTACAGGATGATTTTTTTAATCTCAATGTCTTAAGCATGAGGGGAGGCAGATATTCTTCCTCCATTCAGACTTTTCCAGTATCCATTCAGAGGTTGTCAAATCTGAGGACGCTGTGCTTGAGTGGTTTAAGATTGGATGACATATCCATTATTGGGGGAGCTTCTCACTTTAGAAATTCTCAGCATCAGAGATTCTAAGTTGGAGAAACTGCCGGTGGAGATTGGAATATTGACCAATCTCAGGAATAATCAAGTTCCCAAATTTATATGAGTTGGAACTTCGTCGTCTACCATGCTTCACTCACTTTTGCAATGACACCGTTGAGGCCATTGAGTTCCCAAAGTTAAGATTCATGAGCTTCCTGTTATTAGATGAGTTCCAAAATTTCTGGCCAACAGCCAACAACTCCATCACCGACCCAAATCCACTTTTTCACGGAAAGGTCTGCTTCTACTTCTCTTACTTTTTCTGTTTTTATTTAGTGGAGAGTTTTGTGAATTAAAATTTTACTTGAGCATTAAAGATATTTACTTAAACAATGTCTAATTTTTTTTTTAAAAAATAAATTATATATGATTATTAATTGTTTGGGTACGTACTTTATCTATAATTTCAATTGTATTTGTTTTTTCTATTGAGGTAATTTGTCAAAATAAAACCAAACCAACTATATCGGTCTTTTCGAGATTTTCTTTCTGGTCACATAAACACTATTTCAATTTTAATTTTGGTCACAAATTCGAAGAATATAGAAGAAATTAATAAATCATGACATATGAAAATGAAAGAGAAAATAAATTGACATTTTTCATCTTCTTTTTGATGAAAAGGTGTGTTCTACTACTCTAAATGATCATTAAAATAATAATTCCTTTTCAGCTTTTAATTAATATATTATCTTATACTCTTTTTTTTTTAATGGTAAATACTGCCTTACTTGCGCACCAAAGATCTTTACCTACGCAATGTCTATTTTTTATACTATTACAAGTGTTAAAGTAAATTTTTATTTTTTTAAAAAAAACAAAGATAAATGTGTTTGAGATGTTAAAAACTTTTTAAAATATGAAATGAGATCATATACAAAAATAAAATTATATATTTCGCCACTGAAGTTTTTTTTGTTTGATCAATAAAGCTAGGTTCTCTTAAATTACATGTATTTTCCAACTCAAGTAGAATATATATTAGTATTTGCAGGATTATAAATAGAAGCGTCAATATATATATATATATATATATATTGATTTTGTGTAAACATGATTTAATTTATTGTAATAAAATAAAAAGATAAACCAGAAATAAGAATTTTATTGTAATCGTTTCTAACAAAACAGGAAGAGAGACCTTTGGAAACAAATGCCTCCGAACAATTAAACAACTACCAAATAATATTGATACTTCATCCCTTCAACGTTTGCAGGTCTCTTGTCCTAATCTGGAAACACTAAAGATCACGGAGGCTGACAGCATAACTGCTCTATGCTCTCACCAACTTCCAACTGCCTACTTCAAAGAACTTGAAACCTTGGAAGTAGGAAATTGTTGTAAATTGAGAAACTTGATGTCTCCATCAGTTGCTAGAGGTCTTCTGAATCTCCAAGCACTAGATATACTTGACTGCCTGTCAATGGAAGAAGTGATCACAGAAGACGAACAACAAGGAGAAGAAATCATGTCTAATGAGCCTTTATTTCCCCGGTTGGAAACGCTGGAGCTTATGTTTCTACCAAAGCTGAGGC
Organism: Capsicum annuum; assembly: GCF_002878395.1. NCBI lineage: Eukaryota > Viridiplantae > Streptophyta > Magnoliopsida > Solanales > Solanaceae > Capsicum > Capsicum annuum. Next base: position 219,685,664 of record NC_061120.1, on the reverse strand, counting down.
ATTTCTTCCTGATGAACCGTGCTCTTGAATTTCCATTTCTTAGAAAAGTGAATATTCATGATTGCCCTGAAATGAAGATATTTGTCCAACAGGGTCTGTGAGTACACCGAGTCTCGAAAGCGTAAACTTTGGTAGGGTGAAAGTAGATGATCTGAACAAATGGATACAAGAGGCGTTCAATTCTTAGGTTTGTCGATCTTGTGTTACTTGTTGTATAAGTAATTAAGTCTAGTTCTCTCTTTCCATCTTAATAGTAGTAATATTCAGACACTTATGTTTGTCACTTGAAGCAACTTTCTTTTACCTTCCTCAAATATTTCCAATTAGAAATTTAAACCAATAGTGCAGTCATCTCTGTTCTTTTGTAATTTCTACTCTCTGGTTTCAGGAAGAAGTTATAAAGTGATGGCGGCAAATCTGAAGCTTTAATCTAATGATGGAAAGAAACTAGTAATCAATGAAATAGTCCAAGCGTGTGCCAGTTTTAGCTCGAACGTCACCTGATATCTATGCTCATGATGGATGTAACACGCAGAGGCCGGTCTACATTATAACCAAGGTTTCACATGAACCCAACATCTTTTGCCCAGGGACTTTGTATCTGTATTATTAATTTTTAGAAGTAGTTGATTGAGTGCAGGTATTGTTGGAGGAAAAATCGCACCCCATGCGGTTTAATTATTAACCATCGATGTGCTGGAGCTCTCTAGGCCTTGACCCTGGCAGATAATGTCTCACATGAGCTCTTTAGCATGAGATCAATTGCAACATTTGTTCCAAGAAAGTGGTGGATGTCATCCCTCTGTGTGTAACATCGACGAAGCTAGTATTTGAGTTTATTAGTGTAGTATTCTAGAAAAGCAAGCATACTGGATTCTGGATAAATTATTTATACATATTAAGTGAAATTTTTAAAAACAAATACATGACAGAACCCGTTGACGGATTTGTAGCACCGTACCACCCCTGATGCCCAGTGAGCAACCTTAATGAACTGTATACACACAAAGCTAAACAAAGTATCTAAATCAACTTCATCCTCAACAACAATTCCCTATTCTACATAGCATATAAATAATTTCCAGTTATATTATGTTGGTGATATTACAATAAAATTGCAATAATAATTATAACTGATTACAACTGAAAATAACAAATGAATAAAAAAAATATTTCTTCTTCTTTGGCTGAGGCGCGGATATCTATTCAAGCCCACTGCGGTAATTGTTTCTCCGGTCCAGTAGTAACACACTTTGACTTGTCCCCTCCAGGATACAAGAACCTTCTCAAATTAACTCAATACGCTGGATAAGAATTGAGTTCACAGCTCAACACAATTAACACCTCCCTTCAACTATTAAACTCTCTTTATAATTTTGGACTTACAATTTATCTGCCTTCTACCTCTCGTTGCTGTGTAAGAAAAGGTAGGATAATATAAAAGAAATAAAAAATATTAAAAAATGTCAAAAGGCAACTTCATATTATGATTTCGGATAAATAAAAAGACATTCAGAGTTCAATAAAAAATCACGACGACATGCAACAGCCACCACTATTGCCATCAGAATCCGAATCCTGTCAAGGAACAACGATCCTCGTTCCCTTTAAAGATTGTGACTTTCCATAATCAGCTCTTGGGTTTGCAGTGAGCGTATTCTTGCTAATGATTTTATAAATTTCTGTTAAAACAGTCATGAATGCACTCTCGACGTTTGTGGATTGAAAGGCTGATGCTTCCATAAAGAAAAGATTCTCCCTATCTTCGACTGGTAGAGCTTGACGACTTCCTAGATCACATTTGTTCGCAATGAGCATTATACGTGTACATGTTCTTGCCTGCATGACCATTTAGTTCCTCCAGCCATCTAGCCATATGATCGAATGACTGGCGTTTTGTTAACTTGTAGACTAGCATCACGCCAACTGCACCTTGATAACATGCACTTGTTACAGCTCTATACCTGAGGGAGATATGAGAGATTCGTTGAGTTACAACAACTATCAAATTGGCTAAAGTTATTGAAATTCTTATGTATGCCAGAGGCAGAAACTTTGTTGGTATTTCACCAACTCAATTTAGCCATTACAACCAATTATACGAACAACAGAAACTGGAAAATTAAGACATGATCCGAAGCCATCCCCTTCCATATGAAGAATTAAGTATTTGAAAGACGGTAGAAATAAAGGTGAACATAAAGCAGCAACAAATAAAACACAACCATTAGCTAAATATCAACAAGAAGAGTAGCTAAGTTACCTTTGACTGTGTAGACAGTAGAAGCCAACATGTCCCCTTTTCACTAAGGAAGAAATGTTGATTTCAAAACTAGTAAGCGATAACACTAGAAAAGGTGCATCAAATGACTAATATTCAAGGAAAGTTTGCTTGCTCACTTAGCATACAAAATGGCATTACGATATAAGGCTAATACGTGAACTATCGCCAAATCCCTTCCTCAAGTATTATTGTATCTCTCTTTGCAGTTTCTGAAAAACATCCCGACATAAAAATGATGCAGACACACAGTAGACAAAAACTAGTTTCGGGGGAGTGGGATTGGCTAGAAATGAAGTAACCTTGACCAAAAAATATCAGCAAAATCATCCATAATAACAGAAACAGGAGCAGGATCATGCAAATGGAATGCCGCAAAGTGTTTCTTAATTCCTTTTTCGCCGTCTATATACCTACAATGCCACAAAGTATAAATAGATACTTTATGTGAATATGGTGAATAACATCGGAGGATGGATCAATCATCTCATCAGGCATTTGTTTCGGGAAATTATTTTGAAAATTATAAAAAGGATTGGTTAAATTTACCTGAGCAAGATAAGGGGTTTGTTCACCAACTTCCGATGGTTTGCCAAGTTAGACGCGTTACTAGATTTCTTTCTTGATCATTAATATCTGTCCTGCAATCGATTTATGCTAATTCATAGAGTGGCTAAAATACCTGGCAAATCAGAAACAGCAGATTGAAAATTTTAAAGAAGCAGCAAATTGATTCGAGGGTAAAAGTGCCAAGAGTAAGTCGAAGTTAACAGCATCTGCATAGATACTTCGAGAAAAAGCACACCAGCGGTAAACAAAACTAAAGGCTGAAAAAAACAACGAAAGATGCTGTAATGACCGGTACGGACATTTTACTCTAGTTTCATATAATTTTAGTACTATCAAAATATATTGTGGATTATTTAATTTGATAAAAATATAATTTAGTATCTTTTTAAAATATTTTTGATATTTATAAAATTCTTTAAGTGATGATATATTTATATTATTTTATAATAAATTTTTTTATTATTTATTAATATTTTAAATAAAGATAATAAATCTAAAAATATTAAAATATTATTATTATATAATAGAGATTTTATTAGAAATAATTTTCTATTAATTATGATATATTTAAAATATTATAATTATTTTATTATGCGTTTATGCAATATGCGATTATGTATACAATGTAGAAAAATTAATTGAACCGTACACGTGGAAAGGATTGTGGACAGCAACATATGGCTTAACACATGTGTCCACTTTACTTTATCTTCTTTTGTACATATTTATATCTATAATATATTAAAAGTGATAATCGTTAGAAAAGTTATTTAAACTTTTTATACTTCATTGAAAGACTTGTTTTTTAGATAAAATTATTTTTTCATTATTTTTTTAATTTATTATTTAATTATTTTTTATTATATTAATGAGATTTACTAAAATATGTGGGACTTCAAAAATATATATGGTAAGAAAATTAATTAATATTTTTCTTTCAATTAGATTTCCTAAAATATATGAGATTCCTAAAATATATGGTAGGAAGATTAATTAATATTTCCCATCCTCATTGATTGTGATTCTAATTTGTGTTTTGCGCAGAAATACTAGCAATCTACATGATACTTGTGTTTTGTTTTGAACAGAGATAATAACAATCTACGTGATATTTGTGTTCTATTTTGTGCAGAAATACGAGTAATCTACGTGGTATTTGTGTTAGCTTTGGTTCTCTTTTGAGGTGCAAGAAAAAGATTGATGCTCATTTAACTTGATTCGATTGGATCGATGTTTGATTTTCTAATCCTCAACTTCCTCACTGTTTTTATCATCATAATAGAATTCAATATGTGTGTATATATATATCTTCTTTGTTTTCATTCAAATCATTCTTTGGGGTTAAAATTTTTGCTCAGACAAGAATTAGTTGGATCAAAATCGAAACTTTGTGATCACTATTATATTTTTTTTTATAGTTTACAAGTCGTAGATGAATGTCCGTTGACTTTGAAGAATTTCTTGTGTAAATGTTAAATTTAATTGTATTGTTTTGATCTTTTTTATGTTATTGTATTATTTTAATTTATAGATGCTAGATGATTGTTGGTAGGCTTTGAATTTTTTTTTAGGTAAAGGTTAGGTTTAATTGTATTATCGTAATATCTTATTAGTTTGTTATTTTGTGGTAGTTTACAGTTCGTAGATGAATCTCGATAGGGTTTGAGAAATTTTTGTGTGTAAAATTTAAGTTTAATTATATTATTTTGATATCACTTTTATCGTATTATTTTGGTGCAGTTTACAGGTGATAGATAAATGTTAAATGTTAGTCGGCTTTGAGGAATTTTTTTTTATGTAAATGTCAAGTTTAGTTGTATTATTTTGATATCCCTATTATCGTATTATTTTGTTATTGTTTACAAGTGGTAGATGAGTGTCGGACGACTTTGAAATTTTTTTTGTGTATAAAGGTTAGATTTAATTGTATTATTTTGATGTCTCTATCATTGTATTGTTTTGTTAAAATTTACAGATGGTAGATAATTATCAATCGACTTTTAAAAATATTTTTGGTAAAGATTAGGTTTAATAAATAAATTATCCAAACATACTCAAAAAATATTAAATTTAATTATTATATTCATCTTTATTATTTAAACAAATATCCTGTTTCATATAATATTTGAACTTATTAAAGTGAGGTACACGCGTAAGGCGCTTACACCTAAATTAGTATTTATATATATATATATGCTTGGCAGTACAATCTGTCAATGAAAAAGAGAGAAAATTCTTTGTAACAAAAGGCCGTCTAAGCCAGTGCTCTTAATATATACTGTGCGTTTATTTAAATATTTTGTAGCAAAGGGTTGTGGGCGAGATATTCTGGCATCATTTGATCGTTAAATTAAAATTTTATTATTCAAATTCGGATTTTAGCGATATATTATTTGGAGGTTTTATGGACAGATATTATAATTTTGGCGTTCAGGTAGGCTAAGTTTTTCTTATTTTTAGATTGAGCTTAATTGCTGAAAATGTAAACTATTATGTTAGCCTCGAATAAATTCTTATAGATACGTATTTTTGATATATATAAACTGTCTTATTTATCCGAATTAGGATCTCGTTCTAGAAATTTTTTAGAAAATTATCTTTTAATATAATATAACATTTATTACTTTGGGACGTAAAAATACTTCTTATTTGAAAGTATAGTTGTATCTATATATATAATTGCTTCTCTTAATCATCCTATACCTTTAGAAATAGTTATATGAAACATGTATGTATATATAATTATTTGAAAGGCATATATGTATAAGAGTATATATTAAGCATATGATAATATAGGCATATGATATATTTATTTAATTTCAAAATCTTGAATTTATTCCTTTTTAATTAAGATTAACAGATGATTATTTAGACATTGACATTGTTATGATATGGTATGAATTTTAATATTTTTGGTGGATATGGTTACTATGAGTTCTGGTTCGAGTTCGGCAATTGACTAATATGGTTACTATGAGTTCCGGTTCAAGTCCGGCAATTGTCTATTATGAGTTTTGGTTCGAGTTCGGCAATTGACTATTATGGTTACTATTAGTTTCGGTATGAGTCCGGCAATTGATTACTATGGGTACTATGAATTCCGGTTCAAGTCCGGTGCATATCTTGATGACTATAATGATTTATTAGTATCACCGCAGTTTTAGATTATTATGTTTATTTTCATTACTTGTGTTTCCCACCGACTTATGGGGGTACGGTTGAGTTAATTATCTTCTTCAGTGTGCCTAGCGGGTTTATGGGGGCCCAACTAGGTTATGTAGTGTGTCTAGCGGATTTATGAGGGCCCAGTTAGGTTATGTTTGATTTATCTATTATTACTGCATTATTATTTTTTGGTATCGCATAAGTTTATTCCTTTACAGTCGTTGCGTAGCTTGGTAGTTTTTATCTTTCCATCCCTATCTACCAATAATTCAGATTATGCCCTCCCATTGTAGTTATACCTTTTCTGTATTAAGCTCAGTCGGCCAATGATGCCTACTGAGTACCCATGGTTTTTGGAACTCATACTACACTTCTGCATTTTTTTCGAATGCAAATCAGGGTAACAGCAGTCGACATTAACGTGGTTCCTACCTTCCATCACCGATTCAGAGCAGGGTGAGCTTGCTATCATCCGAGACTAATCTTCCTCTATTTATTTCAATTAGTCTTTTGCACTCGAGACTGCTTGTGTATATTATGTACATTTTATTTTATTTTTTTATCTAGTACTTTGGGTATCTGTTAGTAGTGGCTCTAATACTGACCTTATCAGGTTTTGGGAGGATTCATTGTATCGTTGGTCCTTTTTTCTTCTCTCGTTTTGATATAATATATATGCTCCCTTTTTAGTTTTTACTTATTATTATTATACATAATCCTTTATTTGGTCTCTGCCTGTTAGCTCGTTACTTATCATTCCGAACTATGGCTTGGCTTGCCTACTGGTGGGTTAAAGTAGGCGCCATCATGACTTGAGAAATCGGGTCGTGACAGATGCAAAGTAAGCCTGCAATGAAGTACTGTTTAATCTACTATCCTGAGTTCGTTTAAGCGCTGAACAGATAAATTGCTTTGCGTCTCACAATCGTTTCCAGACTCTTTAATCAGGGCACAAGAAACGTGCAGAGGCTCATCGCGCTCCATGTTATAGTATAACATACCATCTTTTGTCACAACATTGTTAGAACAACTGTTGCATTTAATAACCGCCTTCTCATGTTTGAATGGGAATGAAAAACACAGCTTGTAGTTGACATCCTTCAATGTCAAGGTCTTGGGAGCGCTAGCACAATAACAATCAATAAAGAAATCACATTTTGTGCAACAGTATGCCTGTTGATCAGAAAACCCATCTATCTAGTGTTGACAAGAAGAGCATTTGACATCCACATTTTGAAAGTCAGAATACCAAGTTAACTTGAGAGGGTGGTGTGGATGAGACATATGTTGAATCATGGATGGAAGTGAGAAGCATATGTTGTCAATAAAGTAGTTGCAGCCACCACAAACAAACTCCACCGTTGACACAGTTGCACAAGCTGCATCTCCGGGGCTTACCCGAGTCATATTCCTTGAGAGAATGGTGGTGAGTGAAATGCATGACTCCTTCACTCGGTTGACTTGCACGAGCAGGAGGGCGATTTGTTATAGCTAAAGTTTTCAGCCGGTTCTGAAGTTTCGTCATTGAATCACTTTCTGTTGCAAATTCGATTATAGCAGCACAGTCGAAGTGACAGAGGTAATCATGTTCATGATTGTAAAACAACCAAGAACCCAAAGTGGGAACGACTTCAGTTCAAATTGAGCAAGAGAGACTAGCAGCCTCGTTGTTTATTGGTAACGAAAAGAACAGATGAAGAGGACATTTCACTCGCATGCCCAAAGTTACCGGTATAGAAGCGCATTCAACATGAAGATTGAAATTGCACAAGCCACAGAAATAGTATGATCGAAACAAAGAAAGTTCATAACTATCAAAGCCACAAGCCGCGCAATGAAACTTTTCTTCGTCATCAACCAACTGAAAAGGCCTCAGAACAAGAGTGTGGTCATAGCCGGGATGAAAATCATGGCAAATTTCTTTAGGGAAGCTGCAACAGTACACATCATGAAGATAATAATCACCACGTAGACAAGCATAACATCGACCAGATATATCATGGTATCGCAAAAGTTGCATTTGATTGGTTCTTTCTCTCTCTCAGGTACAAACGAAGCAACGGATGACAGTGGCCGAAGTGATTTAAGAAAGCATCGCGAATAGGAGGATCCGAGGCATCAACAAAAGCAGCTCTTAGTGACTGATTCATTCGCAATGGCTTCCCTCCTCCTCTGACATGTTGCATTGTACATTAATTCTTGTCGTTGTCATTCAACTTTATGGTTCTTCCTTGGTGGTATACATCCTTAATTTTTTTCACTTCAGTTCTAGTTGCTTTTAATGTAATGCCCCGTAAAAGCCGTGCATGTGTAACCTTACAATGGCTAGCACTAAGAGTAAGAAACTTGAAATTTATTCTAAGTGTAATGAGGACTTAGAGTCATTTTAGCTGGCAATCTTCCGGATACAACTTTTCAACCTTCCGAACATTCGTTTTCAAATTTTTTTGTTGTGTTGCAATGGGGCAAGGTTGTAGTACGTCTCGGAGGAGTTTCGAATTTTTTAGACAAGCCTAAGTTTGTGTTTGGGTTGGCAAAACAGTAGCTCTTCGCGATAAGGGGGCGCCGCCCAGCTTAGAGAGCCTCTCTAAGCAAGGCGCCGCCCTGGTTAGAGAGCCTCTCAAAGCAGGGTGCCACCCTGCCAGTCCCGGGGTGCCAAGTTTTCAGCCTTCAGCCTCTGAGCATTTGAGGGTATTTTGGTCATTTTCCCATACCCTATCAACTTAAACACAGGATTTAATCCCTCAAATACCAAAATATCATCACATTCATCAATTTTTCTCAAGAACTCTCTCAAGGGTTTCAAAATAAAAATCCAAGCAACTCAAGATTTAATCGTGGGTTTTCAAAACAAATTGAAGATTTGGAATCCCCAAGTCGAGGGCATTAAGAAGCACCCTTTGAATTCCTAAATAGAGGTACGTGGGGTTATCCTAAAAATCTCATGGGCTTTAAAAAATCATGTTTTCAAATGGGGGTTTTGAAATTTCGAGTATGATTATGTTCTAAATGTTTTATGATATTGATTGGGTCCTTAGGCCTATTTCCAAAGCGATTTTCTATATGATATATGTATATGCATGTATTCCGAAAAAAAAAAATGTTAACTTGAGAGCATGAATGATATGAAATTTCCTCTCTTGATGTGAATTTGTTTTAAATGTTCATATGATGTAAATTGCTTGAAAACATCTTGAAGAGCATAACATGAAATGTTTTGAGAATTGATATGATTTTGACTTGAAAACAAGAAGGTTATTCATGTTGAATATAATGGTTGAATGAGAAGAATGATGTGATATTGATGGCTTGCAAGTCGGGTATGACGATACCCTACAGATTATGATATGTGATTGAATTAAACGAAGTTTAAATGCATTGATTTTACATGAGATAGGTGGATGCCCGAAGAAGGCGTTTGAGTGTAAGGGCTCATCGCTGGAAACCGTGTTTGCTGACATGAGAATTTGGTACCAGGCTAAGTGATCTTGTGTACTTGACTTTGTGTCATTCCCAAATTGGGACTATGGGTAGGAGCCCGGGCTAAGTGATCTTGGGCACTACCACTGGGTTGAGACACCATGCTGTGTGATCTTGTGTGTCTTTCCCTCACGTATACTCTGATCTCGGCGGTAACCAGGGTTTGACAGTTGGTGTAAATTATGTAGGGTATTCCACCTAGCTCAGCTACATTACATTGTTGTTGAAAACTATTGCATTGTGCCCATGTGTTTTCAAATGATTTGATGTGAAACTGCTTTATAATGGCTCTCACCTATATTTTGTAAAGATATTATGTTTTGTTTTGATATCTCTGCGTACCAATACTTTTGTATTGACCCCCTTCCTCCCAGGTTTGGAGGCGCAGTCTAGGGGTCCAGAAAATCAGTAGATTCCTCAGACAATGTTGCAGAGTCACTTGGTGAGCCTTCTATATTTTGGAAGGTCAGATATCTGGACGTTTCATTTATCATTTATTAGTTTTGGGTCTACTGGGGGCCTTGTCCCAGTTTTCAAATAGCTATTTATTTCAGTCATGTAGTAGAGATTTCGCAGACGTTTTCAAGATGTTGATTGAGATTGTGGGACATTATTCCCCATTATTGTTTTCATATGATTCTTGACCATGTTTTCGCTATATTTTGTATCTTCCTTATTTCTTTATCATATAAATTATGTGATGATTACCATACAGATAGGGATGTTTCGGGGCTTTATGATTCACAATGCTCGTCACGGCTAGGGCCTCGGTTTGGGTTATGACAAATTTGGTATCAAAGCACAGTTCATGGTCCCAGGGTGTCTGCGAAATCACGTTCGGTAGAGTCTCGTTTATGGGTGTGTAGCGCACCACACTTATAAGCAGGAAGCTACTAGGCGTTTAGGAAATATTTCCCTTCTTTGTAATTTAGTTCGTGCTTTAGAGTCTGAACTGTCCCCTAATCAATGATCTCTTGTATTTAAGAAATAACAGTCATGCCTCCCCATCGCAACATTGATCAGAATGCTCAGACAGATGAGGTCTATCCCACCCATGGGATGCGGACCCGTAACAGAGCTCACACTCCAGACCCTGTCCCTACTCTGGGAGTCCCTCTATTCCCAACCAGTCCACCTCAGGCTCCACGAACCAATGTTAATCGTCCTTCGGCTAATCAGGGAAACATGTCAAATGCAAAGTTCAGGCATTCCATTTATATGCTGACGTAGTTGGTGGCTGCACACACTCAGTGGTCAGAAGATACTGGGTTTTCATCTGCTACTTCTGGAGCTACTCGGGTGAGCCAATTCATGAGGATGAATCCTTCCAAATTCACAGGTACTAGGGTAGAAGAGGATCCGCAGGAATTTGTAGATGAGATGGAAAAGATCTTCAAAGTGATGCATGTTGATGAGGTAGAAGGGGTAGAGTTGGCTGCGTACTAGCTGAAAGAGGTGGCAAATCAGTGGTACAACGATTGGGAAGATGCCAAGGGCGATAATACTGAGCCCTCAATATGGAATAAGTTTGTTGATGCTTTCCTTGATAGGTTCTTTCCTCTGGAGCTGAGGGAAGCTAAAGCAAAAGAGTTTATGAACCTCAAGCAGGAAAAGATGAGCGTGCAGGAGTACATTTTGAAATTTAATCAGCTGGCCGATTATACACCTGAGATGACGAGTAGTATGAGGGCCCGAATGAGGAAGTTTGCATCCGGCCTTTCTGATGACCTGGTACTTGAGTGCCAGTGAGCTATGTTGAATAAGGAGTTGGACTTTGCTAGGCTGACCATTCACATGCAGCAGGTAAATGAGAAAAAGAAGAAGATTTTTGAGGCTAGAGAGCTAGAAAGACAGGTGAAAAGAGCAAGATCTGCCGACCAGGGTCACAGTCAACCTCAAAACGGTAAGTGGGGAAACAAATTGCAGAAGAAGAAGAACTAGGGTAATGCACAGTCGGCTGCCAGCGCCCCAACACACAGACCACCAACAGACAGACGATCTCAGAGTTTTCAGACTCATCATGAATCCAGAGCCCCAAATACTCAGTCACAGGGTAGTGTTGCCCAGCAACGTCGTATTTATCTACGGTGGGAGATTTGTGGAAAGAATCACCCAGAGAGGTGCTTTTTCGAGGGGAAAAATTGTTATACTTGTGGGCAAGGTGGGTCATCTTTAGAAAGATTGCCCTTCTGCTGGAGAAAATACGGGGAGGGGGGGGGGGGGGGGGGGGGCTAAGCCCCAAGCCGCGTCCATGGCTCCTCCTCCTAAAGGAGCTCCTTCAGCTGTCGGGAGCGGTCGTAACCGGTTATATTCTTTGGCTAACCGCTAGAAGGCGGAAGCTTCACCAGATGTTGTCACCGGTACGTTACGATCTTTTCTCGTGATGTTTATGTATTGCTTGATCTCGGGTCTACTTTATCTTATGTGACCCAATATGTGGCTGTTGATTTTGGGTTTGAGCCCGAAGTTATTGTAGAACCCTTCACTATATCCACTCCTGTAGGTGATTCTATTATTGCTAGAAGGGTTTGTAGAAATTGTGTTGTGTCTATTCTTAGTAGGGATACTGTGGCAGACCTTATAGAACTTGATATGGTAGATTTTGATGCCATCCTTGGGATGGACTGGCTCTATTCGTGCTATGCCACACTTGATTGCAGAACCTGAAAGGTTACTTTTTTCTTTCTAGAATGAGACACAAATTGTATGGGCAGGGAGTTCTGTGGCACCTAGAGGTCACTTTATTTCTTATCTTAGACCCCAAAAACTTATCTCCAAAGGTTATATGTACCATCTAATCCAAGTAAAAGATTCAAAAGTTGAAAATCTTTCCTCTTCAGTTAGTCCCTATAGTGAAGGAGTTTCTAGAAGTCTTTCCCGAAGATCTCCCAGGGATACCCCCTGATAGGGAGATAGATTTTGGCATTGATGTGTTGCCAGACACTCATCTTATTTCCATTCCACCATATAGAATGGCTTCCGCGGAACTAAAGGAGTTAAAAAAACAGCTTGCAGACCTCCTAGACAAAGGTTTTATTTGTCCTAGTGTTTCCCCATGGGGTGCACCCGTACTTTTCATGAGAAAGAAGGATGGATCCCTTTGTATGTGCATAGACTACCGCCAGTTGAACAAGGTCACAATTAAAAACAAATATCCTCTTCCTAGGATTGATGATCTTTTTTACCAGCTTTAGGCTGCTAAGTGTTTTTCAAAAATAGACCTTCGTTCGGGCTATCATCAGTTGAAGGTTAGGGAGTCAGACATTCCTAAAACGGCTTTCCGAACCCGATATGGTCACTATGAGTTTCTAGTCATGTCCTTCGGATTGACTAATGCCCCTGCAGCCTTCATGGATCTTATGAATAGGGTGTTCTATCAGTTCCTAGACTTGTTCGTCATAGTATTTATTGATGATATTCTGATCTATTCCAAAAGTGAGGAGGACCATTCCAATCACCTTCGAACTATCCTTCAGACCCTTAAGGATCATCAGTTATATGCTAAGTTCTCCAAATGTGAATTCTGGCTGAATGCTATTGCTTTCCTGGGGCATATTGTGTCCAGTGACGGGATAAGAGTGGATCCCCAAAAGATTGAGGCAGTGAGAAAATAGCCCAGACCCATGACTCCAACCGATATTCGGAGCTTCTTGGGCCTGGCAGGTTAGTACAGAAGATTCATAGAGAGTTTTTCTTCTATAGCTGCTCCGCTTACTAAATTGACTCAGAAAAAGGCGAAGTTTGTGTGGTCTGATATGTGTGAAAATAGTTTTGAGAAGTTGAAAGACAAGCTGACTACTGCTCCTGTTTTGACCCTTCCCGAGGGTGTAGATGGCTTTGTAGTTTACTGTGATGCGTCCCGTATGGGACTTGGTTGTGTATTGATGCAACGTGGTAAAGTGATAGCTTATGCATCTAGACAGTTAAAGGTGTATGAGCACAATTACCCCACTCATGACTTAGAGTTAGCAGCTATGGTGTTTGCACTCAGAATTTGGAGGCATTATCTCTATGAAGTGCATATTGATATTTATACTGACCATAAAAGTTTGCAGTATATTTTCTCGCAGAAAGAATTGAACCTCAGGCAGAGGCGTTGGATGGAGCTTTTGAAAGACTATGATATGAGCCTGCATTACCATCCAGGCAGGGCAAATATTGTAGCCGACGCCCTCAGCAGGTTGTCTATAGACAACTTTTCTCATGTAGATGAAGGGACGAAAGAAATGGTAAAGGATATCCACCGCTTTGCAAATCTGGGAGTGCGACTCTTAGATTTCGGTGATGGAGGGGTGATTGTTCATGAGTTAGCTAAGTCATCCCTTTGTGCTAAAGTTATGGAGAAGCAGGTTGAAGATTCCATCTTGATGCAAATTAAGAAAGGTATGGGTCAATAAAAGGTAATATCATTCGAAATTGGTGGTGACGGTATTCTGAGATTTCAGGGTAGGTTGTGCGTTCCAAATATTGATGGACTGTGGGAAAGAATCCTCGATGAGGCTCACACATCGAGGAATGTTGTACACCCAGGCTCTACTAAGATGTATCATTATCTGAAAACTTTGTATTGGTGGAATAATATGAAACGTGATGTAGCTGATTTTGTTTCCAAGTGTTTGAACTGTCAACAAGTCAAGGTATAACATTTGAGGCCAGGAGGTACTTCCCAAGAGATAGCTTTGTCGTTATGGAAGTGGGAGATGATAAACATGGACTTCATTACAGGACTTTCGAAGTCCCAAAACTAGTATGACTCCATTTGGGTAATTGTAGATCGGTTGACAAAGTCAGCTCACTTTTTGGCTGTAAGGACTAATTATTCGGGAGATGACTATGCAAAGTTGTACATTGAGGAAATAGTCCATCTGCATGGAGCACCTGTCTCTATTATATCCGACCGAGGTACGCAGTCTTCTTCTCAGTTTTGGAGATCGTTTCAGAAAGGCCTAGGTACCCAAGTGAACCTAAGTACATCATTCCACCCTCAGACTGATGGGCAAGCTGAACACACCATTTAGACCCTTGAGGATATGTTGAGGGCTTGTGTGATTGACTTTAAAGGTAGTTGGGTAGATCACTTGCCACTGATAGAGTTTGCTTATAATAACAACTTTCATTCTAGTATTAAGATGGCACCATTTGAAGCATTGTATGAGAGGAGATGCAGGTATCCTATAGGGTGGTATGAAGTTGGTGAGACGAGGTTGTTTGGGCATGATCTTGTTCATCAGGCAATGGAGGATGTGAAAATCATCAGAGAAAGACTTAAGACGGCTCAGAGTCGTCAGAAATCCTATGCCGATGTTAGGAGAAAAGAGTTAGAGTTTGAGGTTGGAGATTGGGTATTCCTTAAAGTTTCTTCCATGAAGGGAGTTATGAGATTCGGGAAGAAAGGCAAGCTGAGTCCTCGCTATATAGGATCATACCAAATTGTAAAAAGGATAGGTGAAGTTGCATACGAGTTAGTGTTGCTTGCAAATTTGGGTTCTGTTCACCCGGTATTCCATATATCCATGTTGAAGAAGTGCATTGGAGACCATTCTTTCGTGTTGCCTGTGAAGGAGATCAAGGTGAACGATTCCTTGACTTATGAAGAAGAGCCTATAGCAATCTTAGATCGTCAAGTAAGAAAATTGAGGAGCAAAGAGATAGCCTCAGTTAAAGTGTTATGGCAAAATTAGAAAGTTGAAGAAGAAACTTGAGAGTCAGAAAACGACATGAAAATTAGATACCCAATCCTTTTTGATTCAGCGCATAGTGAGATGGAAGGTACAATTCTTGTTTTATGTCTTCTTTTCTATGTCTGAATCTACTTGAATTCGTGCATGCCTGTTTTTCTGTATCATCACTCGGGGACAAATGATCCCAAGGGGGGATAATGTAACGCCCCGTAAAAGCCGTGCATGTGTAACCTTACAATGGCTAGCACTAAGAGTAAGAAACTTGAAATTTATTCTAAGTGTAATGAGGACTTAGAGTCATTTTAGCTGGCAATCTTCGGTACAACTTTTCAACCTTTTTGACATTCATTTTTAGATTTATTTTGTTGCGTTGCGATGGGGCAAGGTTGTAGTACGTCTCGGAGGAGTTTCAAAATTTTTAGACGAGCCTAAGGTCATGTTTGGGTTGGCAAAACAGTAGCTCTCCGCGATAAGGGGGAGCCGCCCAGCTTAGAGAGCCTCTCTAAGCAAGGCGCAGCCCTGGTTAGAGAGCCTCTCAGAGCAGGGCGCCGCCCTGCCAGTCCCAGGGGTGCCCAGTTTTCAGCCTCCGAGTATTTGAGGGTATTTTGGTCATTTTTCCATACCCTATCAACTTAAACACGGGATTTAATCCCTCAAATACCAAAATATCATCACATTCGTCAATTTTTCTCAAGAACTCTCTCAAGGGTTTCAAAATAAAAACCCAAGCAACTCAAGATTTAATCGTGGGTTTTCAAAACAAATTGAAGATTTGGAATTCCAAAGTCGAGGGCATTAAGAAGCACCCTTTGAATTCCTAAATAGAGGTACGTGGGGTTATCCTAAAAATCTCATGGGCTTTAAAAAATCATGTTTTCAAATGGGGGTTTTGAAATTTCGAATATGATTATGTTCTAAACGTTTTATGACATTGATTGGGTCCTTAGGCCTATTTCCAAAGTGATTTGCTATACGATATATGTATGCATGTATTCCGAAGAAAAAAAGTTAACTTGAGAGCATGAATGATATGAAATTTCCTCTCTTGATGTGAATTTGTTTTAAATGTTCATATGATGTAAATTGCTTGAAAACATCTTGAAGAGCATGACATGAAATATTTTGAGAATTGATATGATTTTGACTTGAAAACGAGAAGGTTATTCATGTTGAATATAATGGTTGAATGAGAAGAATGATGTGATATTGATGGCTTGCAAGTCGGGTATGACGATACTTTACAGATTATGATATGTGATTAAATTAAATGAAGTTTGAATGCATTGATTTTACATGAGATAGGTGGATGCCCGAAGAAGGCGTTTGAGTGTAAGAGCTCATCGTTGGAAACCGTGTTTGCCGACATGGGAATTTGGTACCAGGCTAAGTGATCTTGTGTACTTGACTTTATGTCATTCCCAAATTGGGACTATGGGTAGGAGCCCGGGCTAAGTGATCTTGGGCACTAACACTGGGTTGAGACACCATGCTGTGTGATCTTGTGTGTCTTCCCCTCACGTATACTCTAATCTCGGCGGCAACCGGGGTTTGACAGTTGGTGTAAATTATGTAGGGTATTCCACCTAGCTCAGCTGCATAAACATTGTTGTTGAAAACTATTGCATTGTGCCCATGTGTTTTCAAATGATTTGATGTGAAACTGCTTTATAATGGCTCTCACCTATATTTTGTAAAGATATTATGATTTGTTTTGATATCTCTGCGTACCAGTTCTTTTGTATTGACCTCCTTCCTCCCAGGTTCAGAGGCGCAGTCTAGGGGTCCAGAAAATCAGTAGATTCCTCAGACAAAGTTGCAGAGTCACTTGGTGAGCCTTCTATATTTCGGAAGGCCTGATATCCGGCAGTTTCATTTATCATTTATTAGTTTTGGGTCTACTGGGGGCCTTGTCCCAGTTTTCAAATAGCTATTTGTTTCAGTCATGTAGATGTTGATTGAGATTGTGGGACATTATTCCCCATTATTGTTTTCATATGATTCTTGACGATGTTTCCGCTATATTGCGTATCTTCCGCATTTCTTTATCATATGAATTATGTGCATGATTACCATACAGATAGGGGTGTTCCGGGCCTTTATGGTTCGGAATGCTTGTCACGGCCAGGGCCCCGGTTCGGTTCGTGACAGAGTCCCTTTCAATTCACTGGCCGAGAGCAGTTTCATTGCGCTGCATGTGGTCATGATGATTCTGTTCATGAGCATGATTACCTCAGTCACTTCGACTGTGCTGCGGTATCAGAAAACTGTATGGAGAATGATTCATGGTTAAACTTTAATATCGACTGCAAACTCTGGCGACAACAAATCGTCGTCCTATACTTGCATGTCAACGATGTGGCCTGTGGGGACGTTACACATTTCTCTCATCACTATCCTCTCAAGGAATATCACTTGGCCAAGCCCCTGGCGTGCAGCTTGTGCAACATTGAATTTTCGACAAGATTTGCTTCTTGGTTCCTTCCATGATACAACATATGGTGCATCTCCAACACCCGCTCAACTTGCTACTTGGATTTTCAAAATGAGAATATCAACTGCCCGGGCTGCCACAAAAAATTCAATAGCGGGTATAGCAGGGCATACTATTGTGCAAATTTATTATAAATCATCAGTGTGACCTTGACCCTGGCGGACGATGTCTCATACAAACTCTTCTTTGAATTTCCCTTTAAGCATGAGAATAAAGAGATCAAGTGCAGCATTTGTTCCAAGAAAGCGGTGACCAAAAGCGGTTTGTTGTACTATAATTTAGATCATGCTGAAGTTTTTCACGTTTGTTGTGCCCTCAGAAGGAATCCAACAACAATGAGGCAAAGATGGATAAGTTATCAATTCAACGCTTAAATGATGCAAGGGTAGCTAAGTAAACCGAAATTAGTTCCTTCCCAAGACCGGAAGTTTCGTAAAGTTGCAGTGTATGGGTGTTTGTTTTTTGTGTTACATCTTGATATGTTTGTTTCTTTACTTTTTCCTGTTCTGGCCTTGCTGCTATGCTTTGTCTCTGTTGTGTGATTTGGTATTGTGACTGTTGATTCCTTTTTTGGCTTCACAAATGTATGCTACTCGTTCGGTGTCTTTCCAGCCGAAGCCTGTGATACAATAGGAGTAGATGTTTGTGAAGTTGAAATGTATCCTATGCTCGTGTTCGGGTTTCTTATGCTTGTCAAACTCAAGCCATCACCAAGAAGCAATAGAACTGCGTCAGGGTAGGCAGGTAGTATGTTGATTTCAGAGTATAAATAGATGCATGTAAATTTGATTTTTTTTGGGGTAAAAACAAGGGATAGCCCACTAATTTGTCTAGTTCTTTTGGATTTAGTCGAGGAGCGCGAAAGCTGGCATTATCTTCCAGTGAGGCCACGCCCTCCTTCGCTAGGATGTCCTCATTTATAATTTTATCTCTCCCGGTATACTCACACATCAATCGCAACATCCTCATCTCCATCACTTTCATCTTCTGAATGTGAGAATTCTTCGTTAGCCAACATTCCACCCTATATAACATAGTTGGTCTAACTACCATTCCGTAGAACTTGCCTTTCAGTTTAGGTGACACCTTTTTATCACACAAGACTAAATCAAAACTAGTAATACTATCAGGGACAAATAAAAACGACATTAGTATAGATACTTCTCAACATATAATACGAGTTCATCTGATTTCTCTTCATCTTCTGTATTGCCTTCATAAACCAAATACCGAAGAGCTATGGAGTATTTTGCAAGTTCAGTTCATGCAGATTTGGCAACACCCAAATTGTTACCACTCCTAATAAGATATGATCCGAAGCCATCCCCTTCCATGTGAAGAATCAAGTGAATATAAAGCAGCAACGTAACTCGAACAAATAAAACACAACCATTAGCTAAATATCAACAAGAAGAGTAGCTAAGTTACCATGAGGAGTCAACACGACGAGTATCGGGGAGTAGAAGCCGACATGGCCCCTTTTCACTAAGGTGCATCAAATGACTAATACTCAAGGGAAGTTTGCTTGCTCACTTACCATACAAAATGACATTACCACATAAGACTAATACGTGAACTATCGCCACATAAGGCTAGTAAAATTTGATGAGATAAAAACGATGAGATACGTAAATATTAAAGAGATATATTCATAGTGATTTAGTATATGCAATTACTTTCATTGTTGCTTCATTCTTGGGATTGAAACTTTTCCTAAGTGTATTCAGGAGGTTACATTCTTAATGTCGAGTGTTAATTTAGATAACGGAAAAGGGTCAAAAATACCCTTAAACTATCTGAAATGGATAAAAAATACTCCTCTCTCTAACAAAATTCCAACAAGCATGCCACTTAGGTAAAAAAGGCCACGTAGCCATGCCACATCACCATCCACGTGTAAAATTTCATCTTTTAGTTTCACAGCCCAATTTAGCCATTCTGCATTTGCAAGAATGATAGACTGAGGAGCCATTATTGATTTTCTGTTTCAATTGAAAATGAAAAATCAAATAAATATTATAGTTGAGCAACTTGTACAATGAAACTATAGTTGTTATAGAAACTCAACTTTTGTGTACAATGTAATACTATTTTTTTTTCCAAGGAATCTTTTATCCTTTGTTATTTGATCTTGGATCGGGTTATTATTATTATGGATCGGGTCGGATTATAAATTGAATTGTGAAATTAAAAATGAAATTTTACATGTGGATGGTAATGTGGCATGACCTCATGCCTTTTTACCTACGTGGCATGTTTGGTGGAATTCTGTTAGAGGAGGGGCATTTTTTAGCCAAATATTTAACAAAGGGGTATTTTTGAGCTAAAAAATTAACGAGAGATATTTTTAATCTATTTCAAATAGTTTAAGGGTATTTTTGATCCTTTTTCGTTTAGATAATTTAAAATAGCGAAGAAGAGAACATGTCTGATTCTTTCCATTTCTTTATGGTGCCATTTGTTCTGCAATAATTTGTGTGAAACTGGAAGAGAAATACTTTGCTAAAAGTCGGAGACAAAATAAAAGCTGTTGTTTGAGTAGCAGGCAAGCAAATGGAAAATTCCGAAAAGAAAAAAATACTTTACCCTTTTTTCTTCTTTAGAGTGTCTGCCTTCACAAGAAAGCATATATTCTGGAGAAGTCCTCACATGAGTTTGAGTGAAGCAAGATATGGAATCAGATGTTCACTACTTTGAAGTGTTAGCTAATCTACACTTCCAATTTAATGCTATTATTTTGACCCCACTCTTCTATTCTCAAGCTGTTATAAATCTCAGTGAATATATTGCTTGGAAGAACACAACCAAATTCTCCATTGCCTCTCTTTAATCTATCACTTTCGTATCAAGTTCTACATTGCTCTCTTTCATCTTTAATTTTCATAACAAGTTCTACACTGCTACTCTTTCACTTCATACCAAATTCTTCATTGCATCTTTCATTTTCATATCAAAGTCTACATTGCCACTCTTTAAGCTTTCATTTTCACACCAAATTCTCAAACACTGCTACTCTTCCATTTCATACCAAATTCTCTATTCCCACTCTCCGATCTTTCATTTTCGTACCAAATTCTTCATTACCGCTCTTTCAGCTTTCATATTCATACCAAATATTCCATTGCCGCTCTTTCAGCCTTCATTTCACACCAAATTCTCCTACACTACTTCTTTTTGACCATTCATTTCACATCACCTTTACTTCCCATTAACTAAGACAGAAAACACACCAGAGTTTGGATTAAGAGTTTAAAAAAAGCTTATTACTAAACTATAGCAGCTATGGAATTCTTAACTATTGTTGTAGAAAAATCCATAGATTGCTTGATCCATCCAGTTGCACGAGGGTTTGGGTATTTGTTTTACTACAAGAGAAACATCAAATCTCTAGAAAAAGAATCTGAGAGGCTAGAGAATGTCAGAAATGGGGTGCAGCTACGAGCGGAGGCTGCCCAGAGAAACTTACATAAACTTGCACCAAACATCCAGGCTTGGTTAACTAGTGTTGATACCACTACTGCAGATGTAAAAGGTGTAATGCAAGGCAGAGCTGAGGTTGAAAGAGGCTGTTTCTTTGGTTGGTGTCCAGCCTTGAAGTCACGTTACTTGCTGAGCAGAAGAGCTACGAAAATTGCCTTGGATGTGATTGAACTTAGAACTGAAGGCAACAATTATGTTGATTTCTCCTATCCCGTACCACCTATAGAAGTTGAGGCTCTACCTAACAATGTTGAGGAGTTTGACTCCAGAAAAGAGAAAGAGGAAGAGGTCATGAAAGCTTTGAGAGATGAAAGGATCGCTATTGTTGGTATATGTGGGATGGGTGGTGTCGGTAAGACGACACTAGCTGAGAAAATAAGATCAAGGGCGAAAAAAGAAAAGTTGTTTAATGACGTTGTCATGGTAACTGTCGGTCAACAACCAAATTTTAAAAAAATACAGGGTGATATTGCCAAAGGAGTCGGTCTGACATTAGAAGGGGACGATTTGTTCCAGAGTGGAGATCGGCTGCGTTCAAGGTTAATGTATAAGGACAGTCGAGTCCTTGTAATTTTGGATGATGTTTGGGAGGTTGTTGATCTAAAGAGGCTTGGAATTCCCAGTGGTAGCGACCACAACTACTGGTGCAAAATTACATTGACAACGCGCCTCCGAGATGTTTGTCACACTATGGAGGCTCAAAAGATCGTAGAAGTTGGAATTTTATCTGAAAAGGAAGCATGGGTACTTTTCAGGCAAAAAGCCGGTAATTCGGTTGACGATCCTTCTCATCTTAACATAGCAAAAGATGTTGCGAAAGAATGCAAGGGGTTGCCGCTTGCAATTGTTACAGTTGCTAGAGCACTAAAGCATAAAACCAAGCCTTCGTGGGAGGATGTCCTTAAACAGTTACAAAAATCAGCACCAAGAAACATCCCAGGAGTGCTTACAAATGTGTATCAACCTCTGAAGGTAAGCTATAATCACTTGGAAAGTGATGAAGCTAGGTATGTCTTTTTGCTTTGTTCCTTGTTTGATGAAAATTATTATATTTGGATTGAAGAATTATTCCGATACGGAATGGGGCTTGGCATCTTTTCTGAAATAAAAAATTTAGAACATGCAAGAAACAGGATGTGTCTTCTGTTAGAAACACTGATAGATAGTTTCTTGCTATCCCAAGATTCAGAAAAAGATTATGTCACTATGCATGATGTGGTCCGTGACGTGGCTATTTATATTGCTTGTGAGGGTAATCATATTTTTATGGTAAGTCATGATGTGAACTCGGAAGAGTTCCCAAGAAAAGACTCTTATGAGCAATATAGTCACATGTCCATTGTTGCAAATAAATTTGATGAGCTTCCTACACCAATATTATGCCCAAAACTGAAGCTTCTAATGTTGAAGCTCAGATTTCGAGATCCATTCAAATTACAGGATGATTTTTTCTATGGAATGAGTGAACTCAATGTCTTAAGCATGAGAGGAAGCAAACATAAGGCCTCCATTCAGACTTTTCCAGCGTCCATTCAGATGTTGTCAAATCTGAGGTCGCTGTGGCTGAGTGATTTAAGGTTGGATGACATATCCATTGTTGGGGAACTTGTCACTTTAGAAATTCTCAGCATCAGAGATTCTAAGTTAAAGGAGCTGCCTGTGGAGATTGGAAAATTGACCAATCTAATTATGTTAGAGTTTTGGAGTGAGGATAAAGAACTCAAAAGGATTTCACCAGGGGTCTTATCAAGACTAGTTCGATTGGAGGAACTACATATAAGGAGTGTAAAACATTGTAGTTACTCCACCTTGAGGGAGCTGGAATCCACATCGAGATTGACTGCACTGACATTATGCACATATTCCGGTAATGTGATTTATCGTAACTTGGGCCTTTCCTCCAAGTTGACACGGTACATTCTTCGTGTGGGTGGAGATGACATAGACGATTCAAGCATGGATAATTACAGAAAAATTATTGCTTTAGAGGTCACTAAGACTGCCCCATTGGGTGATTGGATCTGCCGCCTGTTGAGGAAGAGCGAACTTGTACATTCAACAGGAAAGGGCTCCAAGAATGTACTGACCGAGTTGCAGCGGGATGAATTTCAGAATGTGAAAGATCTCCGCTTCTATGAATGTGATTCATTGACACATTCACTGAATATCTATTGCCAGAATAATATTCCGTTCCCCAAACTCAAAAGATTGGAGGTAAGCGAATGTGATGGTCTACAGTATATTTTTTGTGTATCATTGGCTGGAGGGAGTTCGACGGTAGCTTGCCCTGCTGATGATGAGGAAACGGAGATCTCTCATAAGACACATATCGGACAAGGAATAATCAAGTTCCCAAATTTATATGAGTTGAAACTTGATTTTCTATCATGCTTCACTCACTTTTGCAATGACACTGTTGAGGGCATTCAGTTCCCTCATTTACAAGTCATGACCTTCAACACCTTACCCGAGTTCCAAAATTTCTGGCCAACAGTCATCAACTTCATCACTCACTCAAATCCTCTTTTTCATGAAAAGGTCTGCTTCTACTTCTCTACTTTTTTCTTTTTTATTTGGTGGAGAGTTTTATGAATTAAAATTACCTTTAACTTGAGCATTAAAGACATTTACTTACACAATGTCTATTTTTTTTTTAAAAAATTGTAGTATATGATTTATTAATTGTTTGTGTAGGTACTTTATCTATAATTTAAATTAAAGTTAAATCTTAATGGAGTTGATACTTCATCCCTTCAATGCTTGCAGATTTCTTGTCCCAGCCTGGAAAAGCTATTTATCGATAAGGCAAACAACATAAATGCTCTATGCTCTCACCAACTTCCAACTGCCTACTTCAGCAAACTCAAAAGTTTGACAGTACGGAATTGTTGTAAATTGAGAAACTTGATGTCTCCATCAGTGGCCAGAGGTCTTCTGAATCTCCAAGCACTAAGTATAGGTGACTGCCAATCAATGGAAGAAGTCATCACAAAAGAGGAACAACGAGGAGAAATCGTGACTAATGAGCCGTTATTTCCCCTATTGGAAAAGTTGTACCTTCTGGATATACCTAGGCTAGGGCATTTCTTTCTGACTAAGTTTGCTCTTGAATTTCCATTTCTCAGGATAGTGAATATTCGTCAATGCCCTGAAATGAAGATGTTTGTCCGACATGGATGTGTGAGTACACCAAGTCTCGAAAGTGTGAACTATGATAATAAGGTGAAAGTAGATGACACCATGTTCAATTCTAAGGTTTGTCTTGTCACTGTGTATAATTAACTAGTAATCTTCAGATAGTTGTTTTTGTTTGTCACCAGAAGCAACTTTCTTCAAGTAGTTTTTTACTTCATGTTACCTTGATGTAAAATGAGATATGGTTCATATTTCATTTTTTACTTTAAGCTATATTGAATCTCCATCCGTTACATAAAATACAAGGCCTTACAACATTTACAGGTTTCTTGTCCTAATCTGAAAGAGCTATGTATCTCGGGGGCTCACAGCATAACTTCTCTATGCTCTCACCAACTTCCAACTCCCTACTTCAGCAAACTTGATCAATTGATTGTATCTGGTTGTTCTAAATTGAGAAATTTGATGTCTCCATCAGTGGCCAGGGGTGTCCTTAATCTCCGAATACTAAGATTAGGGGATTGTCAATCAATGGAAGAAGTGATCTCAGAAGAGGAGCAAGGAGAAGAAATCATGACTAATGAGCCTTTATTTCCCCGGTTGGAAGAGCTGAAGCTTAGGCTTCTACCAAAACTGAGGCATTTCTTCCTGACGAAGCGTGCTCTTGAATTTCCATTTCTCAGAGAAGTGTATATTTATGATTGCCCTGAAATGAAAATGTTTGTCCAACATGAGGGGTCTGTGAGTACACCGAGTCTCGAAAGTGTGAACCATGATGATTGGGTGAAAGTAGATGATCTGAATAAATGGATAAAAGAGAGGTTCAATTCTTAGGTTTGTCTTGTGTTGCTTGTTGTATAACTAATTAAGTCTAGTGCTCTCTTTCCGTGTTAATATTAATATTCAGACACTTATGTTTGTCACTTGAAGCAACTTCCTTTTACCTTCCTCTAATATTTTCAATTAGAAATTTAAACCAACAACGCAGTAATCTCTGTTCTTTTGTAATCTCTACTGTCAGGATTCAGGAAGAAGTTATAAAGTGATTGAAGAAACTAGTAATCAATGAAATAGTCCCAGTGTGTGTATGTTTTAGCTCGAACATCACCTGATATCTATGCTCATAATGGATCGATGTGCTGGAGTTCCCTAGGCCTTGACCCTAGTAGATAATGTCTCTCGTGAGCTCTTTTTAGCATTCCAGTTGTGAGCAGGCGGAGATCAATTGCAACATTTGTTCCAAGAAAGTGGTGGATGTCATCCCTCTTTGTGCGTCTGCACTGTTCACTTGTTAGTTGTAACATTTTCTTCATTGTTTCTTTCCTGGATTTGCTGCACTTGAGTCGAGGGTCTTTCAAAAACAGCCTCTTTGCCTCCTTGAGGTAGTGTGTCACGACCCAACTTTTTAGGTCATGATGGCGCCTACCATAACCCACCAGTAGGCAAGCCAACCTATAGTCCGGAACAGCTAGAAACGGACTACTTGATAACATAAGAAAAAAATGCGGAATATATGAAATAAGGATCAATACATAGACGAATCCCAAAACCTGGTGGTATCAGTACAAGAGCTTCTAAACATAATAAGAGTACAAAAGTGATATATCAAGGAGAAATACACTGATTCAACTTACCTCTGACTATAACTTAGAGGCTAGTCTGATACATAGGAGAGAGATAAGTAATACTCCGAACGTCAGTAGCTCACTTTAAGTCTCCGAATCAGGGCTACTCCGCACGATGCACACATCAATAGCGATAACTCGTACTATGATCTGCAGGCTGCAGAGGTGTAGTATGAGTACCAAACGAATGATACTCAATAGGCAACTGCCAACTGAGCTTCAAAGATAAAGTATATATATACAACATATAAACAGATTGAAACTACTCCCAAGAGTCCAGAAGTCATATCACAAGTCAATGAGATAACAAGGAACAACTATCTTATTTAGGTCCAAGAGACTGACATAATAAGACTAAGGAAGCATCAAGAGTGAACTATTCTATTCTGTAACTCCCCGAAAATGGGTCCCGAGCCGTCACATGGGACTAAGGACTACGAGTAGCCCCAAGCCAACCCTTTTAGCCTACTATTCATTCTATCACTTAATATAGCTTACAAGCCCATCCATACTATAATATTATGTCAAATCAGAGCATACACAATACGACGTAATATCCAAAGATACAAAATCCATCACACCACAGTCAATCCGACAAGCCTCTACAAATTACATAACTGAGGAGCCATTGGGACAAATCCCCAAATGACTCGGGTTGAAATAGAAATAAATATACAACACTGATAATTTGAATACTTAGTCCTCAAACTAGGAGGACTCACCCGCTGCAGGGATATAGAATCAAGATACTTGGATATTACTGACGCTGCTAGGACTGAGCACCTAAATGTACATCATAGAAAAATGTAGCCCACACCCGAGGGTGTGGGTCAGTACTATGGAATTTACCGAGAATATGAGGGTGTATGCAATTTAAGCAATATACATATCAAGTCTTTATATAAAACATGCATGCTATAACAATTGACTCACATAGCTGGAATAAAATCATCATGATCACGGATAAATAAAACATATATTACAAAATACGTGAGTCATTTCAATAATTTCTCAATTCACTCCTTTCTTGGTTTCAACATCTGTAATAATCAATCTTCACAATAATTTTCTTTAGAATATAACATCCCAAATCTTTTGTAACAACAATTTTCTCAAAACAAATCTTTCATAACGTAAATCTTCATCTTATATAGAGTAGAGACACACACACACTGTGGGAGTTTCTTATAACCGACATAAACCATGTGAGCTATATTGAGTCCAACGTCCAACCCACATTGGGGAGAGCTGTCGTATCCTTACCATCAGAGTAGGACCTTAATTATTAATTCGAACACTAGTGATCACTATATATATCAGCCTCAGACTCACATCCTATGGGGGCACGTAGTTCTAGGAAAGTACCAAACTACCCGCTCGGTGCTAAATACTACTCCCGGACTCAGCTCAGAATTTTTAATCAGCCT
>NC_061120.1:219615677-219655329 GCF_002878395.1 Capsicum annuum | reverse complement strand
TAATATGAATATCATGTCATCAATATTTAAATCTTTGATAAATTCCAGAATCTCAAAATAATATCAATTGATATAGGTTTCCAACATAAATATCAACTTAATCTTTATAAAAGTCAAGTTTTTGGCACAAGAACGGAAGAATATTCTTGTTCAAACCCCACATACCTCAAATCTTTGTATTTTGATGAACTTGCAAATTCCGGAACTCTATCCGTGAAAATAATATATACACCTTGAAGATCTCGACCGGAGGAATCTAATTATTGGATCACTTTTAAATTTTATCGGATGAATTTTGAAGGATCTTGAATTTTTGTTTTGGAGCTCTGGAGCGTTTCTGAGAGAAAACTTGAGAAACTGACGAAGGCTTCGACTAATTGAAGCCAATTATTGACTTAAAAGACGGAAGAGATTGAAAAAGCAATGGGAGCACCGGGTTAAGTAGGCGCTGCCTGCCTTAAAGCACCGCAATTCACTAGGCGGCGCCTAGCCTAGAGCAGTGCTCTAAGGCAGGCGTCGCCATCCTTATAACGGTGGAGTTTAGCGGGCGCCGCCCGCTTATCGCGCGGGCTCACAGGTTCGCAATCCAAACTCAGCCTAAACGACGTCCAAAAATTTCAAAACTTACCCGAGATGTACTATAGACTTCCACGATCGTAACGCAACTTGAAAATCAGAAAACGGATATCGAAAAGGCCTCCAAATAAATCCCCAAAGTTAAGAGCTCAAAATAAAACTAAGTGTTGGGATGTTTTTAACAAATTTTCAAGATATGACTTCTTTCAATTCACTCCGAAGGCTTAAACGTCACAAAAACTATACGGGGTATTACATTATCTCCCCGTTGGAAACATTCGTCCTTGAATGTCTCTCGTATAGCTAGGAATAGATAGAAAACTGAGAATACATGACTGAAATAGCTTATTCAATTAACTCAACTTCATCTTAATCTCTTGGACACTTCAACGAATGCTATGATCTCTTAATGATAATGGCTAGACAGTTGAATCAAGAATAAGAAAGAGCAGTACCTTCGGTTAGCTCGGAGAAGAGATGGGGGTACTTGGCTCACATATCTGCTTCGGCTTCCCAAGTAGCACCCTCAACAGACTGATTTCGCCACAACACTTTGACCAAGGGAACTTCTTTATTCCTTAATATATGGATTTGGAAATCTAGTATCTCAACTGGAACTTCGTCATACGAAAGATCATTCTGGACATCAGGGCTCTTCGAAGGATCTATCATAACGGAATTACCTATACACTTCCTAAGCATGGATACATGGAATACAGGATGGACAGCTGACAATTCTGCAGGCAATTCAATTTCATAAGCTACCTTTCCAACACGATTTAGAACTCTGTAAGGGCCAATATAACGAGGGCTAAGCTTTCCCTTCTTGCCAAATCTTTTCACCCTTTTAATGGGTGGAATCTTCAGATACACAAAGTCTCCAACTTCGAACTCAAGGTCTCTTCTTCTCACATCTGCATAAGATTTCTGACGACTCTGAGCTGTTTTCAGTCTTTCTCGAATCAACTTAACTTTCTCCATAGCCTCAAACACTACATCAGGTCCAATCATATCGTCTTCACCCACCTTGAACCAACCTATGAGTGATCTACATCTTCTACCATATAAAGCCTCAAATGGAGCCATCTGAATACTGGAATGATAACTATTATTATGAGCAAATTCAATTAGTAGCAAATGTTCATCCCAACTACCTTGGAAATCAAGTGCACAAGCTCTTAACATATCTTCTAAGGTCTGAATAGTCCTCTCAGCCTGACCGTCTATCTGCGGATGAAAAGCAGAACTAAGATGAACTTGGGTACCAAGACCCTTCTGGAAAGCTCTCCGAACTGCGTACCCCTATCTAAGATAATAGACAAGGGAACTCCATGAAACCTGACTAACTCACGAATGTACAACTTAGCATAATCCTCTACAGTAAAAGATATATGTACAGGCAAGAAATGTGCTGACTTAGTCAATCTGTCAACAACAACCCAAATAGAATCATGATGACGATGCAAAAGAGGTAAGCCAGTCACAAAATCCATATTCACTACTTCTCACTTCCAAGTAGGAATGCTAAAATCTTGTATCTTACCACCAGGTCTTTGGTGCTCTACCTTAACCTGTTGGCAAGTTTCACACTTAACCACAAACTCCGTTATATCCTTCTTCATACCACTCCATCAATAGATTTCCCGCAAGTCACGGTACATCTTGGTAGCGCCAGGATGAATGGAGTATCGCGCGCCATTTGCTTCATCCATAACTCTCTGCCGCAAATCATCAACACACGGAATACACAATCTACCCTACAATTGAAGCACACCATCTCCCCCTTGGGAGAAAACCTCTACCCTTTAGTATTTGACTGTCTTCTTCAGTCTGACCAAACTAGGATCTAAGTCTTGCTTCTCTTTCACCTCCGATACTAAAGAAGACTCGAAACTACTGTGCACCCGTATACTACCTTCATCTAAATCAAGCAACCTAACACCCAATCTAGCCAACAATGCACATCACGAGCTAATTCTTTCCTATCTTCCTCCACATGAGAAATAATACCCATAGACAATCTGCTAAGGGCATCTGCCATAACATTGGCCTTGCCTGGATGATAAAGCACACTCATGTCATAATCTTTTAGCAATTCTAACCATCTCCTCTGCCTAAGATTTAACTCCCTCTAAGTAAACACATATTGGAAGCTTTTGTAATCAGTAAACATATCTACATGAACACCATACAAATAATGTCTCTAGATTTTTAAAGCAAAAACAACAGCAGCTAATTCAAGATCATAAGTAGGGTAATTCTTTTCATGAGGTTTCAACTGTCGAGAAGCATAAGCTATAACTTTACCTCGCTGCATCAATACACAGCCCAAACCAACTCTAGAGGCATCACAATATACAACAAAACCATCAGTACCATCAGCCAAAGCTAACACTGGGGATGAAGTGAGTCGAGTCTTCAACTCTTGAAAACTCTTCTCACAAGAATCTGTCCACTGGAACTTAACCTTCTTTTGGGTCAATCGAGTCATAGGAGATGCAATAGATGAGAAAACCTCTACAAAATGAAGGTAATAGCCAGCTAGACCCAAGAAACTCCTAATGTTTGACAGGGAGGTATGTCTAGGCCAATTCTTTACAGCTTCAATCTTTTGGGGATCAACTCTAATGCCTTCGACGGAAATAATATGACCCAGAAAAGCAACTGACCTTAGCCAAAATTCACACTTGCTAAATTTGGCGTACAACTGATGATTTCTTAGAGTTTGTAAGACAATTCGGAGATGATCAGCATGTTCATTCTCACTACGAAAGTAAACAAGGATGCCATCTATGAATACAATGACAAACATATCAAGGTACTGTTTAAACACTCGATTCATGAGGTCCATAAAAGCTGCTGGGGCATTGGTTAACTCGAAAGACATGACTAAAAATTCGAAGTGACCATAACGGGTTTTGAAGGCCATCTTTGGAACATCACATTTTCTTACTTTAAGCTGATGATAGCCGCATCTAAGGTCTATCTTCTAGAAATAACTCGCACCCTGTAACTGATTAAATAAATCATCAGCTCTTGAAAGAGGGTATTTGTTTTTGATAGTGACCTTATTAAGCTGGCGATAGTCAATACACATATGTAAGGAGCCATCCTTCTTTCGCATGAATAAAACAGGTGCACCCCAAGGAGAAACACGGGCCTTATGAAACCCTTATCTAACAGATCTTTGAGTTGTTCTTTCAACTCTTTAAGTTCTGCAGGTGCCATATGGTAGGGAGGAATAGAAATAGGCTGAGTATCGAGAAGATGGTCAATCCCAAACTCTATCTCTCTATCGGGAGGTATCCTTGGAAGATCCTCTAGAAAAGCATCAGGAAACTCATTGACAACACTAACTGACTGAATAGTTAGATCTTCAGACTTAGTATCTTTGACTCTAACTAAATGATAAATGCAACCCTTAGATATAAGTTTTCTGGCTTTTAGTGTAACGCCCCGCATTTTGGGCTAGAATAAAAACCATGATTTTGATGCGTTGCTAATCCCGAAGCCATAAAATCCTATGCCAATATGGTGTGTTAATTATTGTGTATCATGTGAATCCGCTTAAGCTTGAGTTTAGACCATAGAGGTCCTTCAACTCAAGGACGAGTTGAAACTATTTCGGTTGACTAGGTTTTAGTGGATGTTGTAAAGTGTGTCAGCTTCCATCGATCATCATTCTCTGTATATGTCGAATTAGGAAGCATACTATGTGTCAAATGATAGGTATTCGAGTTAGCTTTCCAACGATACCAATTTGGCTAAAATCCAACACCCGAGCAAGAAGTTATGACCTTTCAAAGTGATAAGCGACGCCTAACCAATCGCCCATGGCCACTGGAAAGCATAGGCGATAGCCTAGGAGGCGCCTATGTGGACATAGGCGATTTCCTAGGTGGCGCCTATGTAAACATTGGCGATAGCCTAGGCGGCTCCTATGTGAAGATAGGCGATGGGTTGGGCGGCGCCTATGTAAGGAATTCTGGAAATTTAAACACTCCGTGTTGAGGACAAAGTGGTCCTTTTCCACCCTTACTTCGCCCTAAAACACGAGATTTAGTTCCAAGGACCCCAAAATACATATTCTTTCATCAAAAGTGCTCAAGATTCTCCTTAGGATTTCAAAATAAAAACCCAAATAGTTCAAGATTTGACCGTAGGTTTTCAAAGATAATTACATATTTGGAATCACCAATCCGCAAACTTCAAGAAACATCTATTATCTTTGGAAATAGAGGTACGTGGGGTTATCCAAAAATCTCATGGGTGTAGTCTTTATGAACATGCATGCTTTTAAATGGGGGTTTTCAATCAAATGCTAATATCTTGCTTTCAATATGATTTCTAAGTCATTTTCTTTATGTCATGGGAATTGTTTGCCTATATACTTCAATGGTTGAAACCATGCATATGTGATTTGAGATTTTCCATGGAAGTTGATAAATATGAATATAAATTGTTTCAAATTCCCATGATAATGTTTCGATACTCCATATTATATTGTGATCAACAAAAGAGAGCATGAATTTGAAATAAATATTGTTCACCACTTGTAAATGATGAAGCACCTTGGTTTTTACATGATTTTGCATATGTGGATGTGATATTGATGACTTGCAAGTCGGGTATGATGATACCCTACAGAATACAATATGTGATTGAATAAGATGAAATTTGAATGCATTGATTTTACATGAGAAAGGTGGATGCCTGAAGAAGGCGTTTGAGACACAAGCGGCTTGTCGCTGGAAGAACGTGTTTGCCGACACGAAATATCAGTACCATGCTTTGTGGTCTTGCGTACCTGATATTATATTATCCCAAATTGGGATTATGGTTAGGAGCCATGCTTTGTGGTCTTGTGCACTACCATATTTGATTTGGGTTAAGACACCATGCTTTGTGGTCTTGTGTGTCTCTCCCTCACTTATACTCTAATCTCAGCGGCAATCGAGGTTTGACAGTTGGTGTAAATTATGTAGGGTATTCCACCTAGCTCAGTTGAATTTCATTATTGTTGAGAAAAACTATTGCATTACACCCATGTGTTTTCAAATGATTTGATACGAAATTGCTTTATAATGGCTCTCAACTATATTTTGTAAAAATATTATGTTTTGCTTTGATATCTCTGCATGTCAGTACTTTTGTGCTGACCCTCTCCCGTCTCTAACCTCTCAGGTTCAGAGGCCCAGTCTAGGGGTCAAGAGAATCAATAGAACTTTTATACAGAGCTGTAGAGATAAGTGGTGAGCCTTCTATGGTTTGGAGGGTCTTATGTCCTGTAGTCCTTTTATCTTATATTTAGTTTTTGGGTCGGCTGAGGGCCTTGTGCTAGTTTTCAGATAGACATTAATTTAGTCATGTAGTAGAGATTTCGCAGACGGTTTTAGAGATGTTGATTTAGATTGTGGGACACTATTCCCCATTTTCGTTGTCATATGATTCTTGACCATGTTTCCATTATATTGTGTTTCTTCCATATTACTTTGATCATATGAATTATGTGCATGATTATCAGACAGATAGGGGTGTTTCGGGCCTTTATGGTTTGAAATGCTCGTCACGGCCAGGCCCTGGTTTGGGTCGTGACAAATTTGAATGCATTGATTTTACATGAGAAAGGTGGATGCTTGAAGAAGGCATTTGAGACACAAACGGCTCATCGCTAGAAGAACGTGTTTGCCGACACGAAATATCGATACCATGCTTTGTGGTCTTACGTACCTGATATTATATTATCCCAAATTGGGATTATGGTTAGGAGCCATGCTTTGTGGTCTTGTGCACTACCATATTTGATTTGGGTCGAGACACCATGCTTTGTGGTCTTGCGTGTCTCTCCCTCACTTATACTCTAATCTCGGCGGCAACCGAGGTTTGACAGTTGGTGTAAATTATGTAGGGTATTCCACCTAGCTCAGTTGCATTTCATTATTGTTGAGAAAAACTATTGCATTACATCCATGTGTTTTCAAATGATTTGATACAAAATTGCTTTATAATGGCTCTCAACTATATTTTGTAAAAATATTATGTTTTGCTTTGATATCTCTGTGTGCCAGTACTTTTGTGCTGACCCCCTCCCCTCTCCAATCTCTCAGGTTCAGAGGCCCAGTCTAGGTGTCAAGAGAATCAATAGAACTTTTAGACAGAGCTGTAGAGACAAGTGGTGAGCCTTCTATGTTTTGGAGGGTCTTATGTCCTGCAGTCCTTTTATCTTATATTCAGTTTTTGGGTCTGTTGGGGGCCTTGTCCCAATTTTCAGATAGACATTGTTTCAGTCATGTAGTAGAGATTTCGCAGTCGGTTTTAGAGATGTTGATTTAGATTGTGGGACACTATTCCCCATTGTTGTTTTCGTATGATTCTTGACCATGTTTCCGTTATATTGTGTTTCTTCCGCATTACTTTGATCATATGAATTATGTGCATTATTATCAGACAGATAGGGGTGTTTCGGGCCTCCATGGTTCGAAATTCTCGTCATGGCCAGGCCCTAGTTCGGGTCATGACATTTAGATAGAAAATAAAATGAATTTTAGGAGAGACTGAACTCCCAAACCACTCAAAAACTGGTTCATCAAGGAACTAAAATTTGACCACACGGGTACGACAATCTATGGATGCATAACAAGAATGAAGCCAGTCCATACCCAGAATAACATCAAAATCCACCATATCTAACTCTATCAAATCAGCAAGAATGACTCTATGAAGAACAGTAACAGGACAATTTTTGTACACTTGTTTTGCAATAATAGAATCCCCTACTGGAGTAGAAACAACAAAAGGCTCAGAAATCTTTTCAGGATGCACTTCAAAATTCACAGCAACAAGTGGAGTCATATAAGAAAAATTTGACCCAGGGTCCAACAACACATAGACATCAAAGTGAAATACACGAAGCATACTAGTAACAACATCAGGAGAATCCTCCTATTCCTGGAGGGAAGGTAGTGCATAAAATCTGTTCTGATGCTGACCACCAACAGTGCTAGAAGAAGTGCCCTGAGGAGGAGCTGGACAAGCTATGGGAGCTGGAGCACTTACAGTCTGAGTCTAAGGGCGAACATCACGGTTCCCCTTCCTGGTATACGAACAGTCTCTAAGTTTGTGGCCCATATTGCCACACCCGAAACAACCTCTCTTATCAACCCAGCATTCACCCGGATGAGTCTTGCCACACTTAGCTCAAAAAGGATAGTGAGGTCTGTTACTTACACTGTCCTGGGATCTAGATAAAGCAGACCTGATTCCCTGATCCTGTCTGCCTCTGGGTGTGGGGGCACTTGCAGATGACGGTGCCGGCATGGATGAATGATCCTGAAATTAGGGGCGGTTGTCTCCATGGAATCTAGTCGGACCATAACTTTGCTGCTCGGATCAGGTCCTCTTATTTCCTCTCGCCCTCTCCCTTTCTCTCAGTTTATCTCCTTCTATCTGTTATGCATGAATCATCAATCTGGGTAGATCCACTTCCTTATTTAACATAGCAGACCTGTATTTTTTCAATACATAACCAGAAACACCAGTCAAGAATTTATTCATAATAGTGCGGGTATCAGACATCATATCAGGAACATATTTGGCTAGCTGATTGAACTTCAGGCAATACTCTTTAACAGTCATAGAGCCCTGCCTTAAGTTCATAAACTCTTCAATCTTTGCCTCCCTCAGTTCCAGCGGAAAGAATTTATCCAAGAATACATCTTGGAATTCCTGCCAAGTAGCAGGAGTATCATCTTTCTCTCTACTCTTCTTCCATGTCACAACCCAGTCATATGCAATATCCTTTAACCTATAGGAAGACAGCTCCACACTTTCTTCGTCAGAAACATGCCTCACTCGCATGATTTTTCTTACCTCTTCAATATATAACCGTGGGTCTTCATCTGCTTTAGACCCATAGAATTCAGGCGGATTCATTCTTATAAAATCACAAAGTCTGACTGCGGAAGTATCATCCCCTTGCTGACGAGAGGCAGCACCCTGAGTAGTGACCTGCACAGAAGCAGTCACCGCTTGGGCCAAAGTCTGAAAGGCAGCCCAAAATCAGCATGGGTTACATTTTCAGTTGGAGGATCCGTGGGCTGAGGTGTCTGCTCATTAATTCTGCGGATACTAGCTCGTCGTGGAGGTATTTTCTTTCATAAGAGAGCACGAGTTAATAGCAGAAAGGGACAACTGTAAGCACGGCGGATTATGAAAGAAAAAGATGATTTTTTCTAAAAAGTCTCGTAGCCTCTTGGTCATAGATGTGGCGCGCTACACACCGATGATCTAGACTCTACGCAACGTGGCTTGTCAGACTCCCTAGAACTCTCTTAACCTTAGGCTCTGATACCAAGTTTGTAACTCCCCGAAAATGGGTCCCGAGACGTCACATGGGACTTAGGACTACGAGTAGCCCCAAGCCAATCCTTTTAGCCTACTATTCATTTTATCACTTAATATAGCTTACAAGCCCATCCATACTATAATATTATGTAAAATCAGAGCATACACAATACGACGTAATATCCAAAGATACAAAATCCATCACACCACAGTCAATCCGATAAGCCTCTACAAATTACATAACTGAGGAGCCATTGGGACAAATTCCCAACTGACTTTGGTTGAAATAGGAATAAATATAAAACACTGATAATCTGAATACTTAGTCCTCAAACTAGGAGGACTCACCCGCT
Source organism: Capsicum annuum (assembly GCF_002878395.1). Classification (NCBI taxonomy): domain Eukaryota; kingdom Viridiplantae; phylum Streptophyta; class Magnoliopsida; order Solanales; family Solanaceae; genus Capsicum; species Capsicum annuum. Next base: position 219,646,057 of record NC_061120.1, on the reverse strand, counting down.
GCAGGGATATAGAATCAAGATACTCGGATATTACTGACGCTGCTGGGACTGAGCACCTGAACCTACATCATAGGAAAATGTATCCCACACCCGAGGGTGTGGGTCAGTACTATGGAATGTACCGAGCATATGGGGGTGTATGCAATTTAAGCAATATACATATTAAGACTTTATCTAAAATATGCATGCTATGACAATTGACTCACATAGCTGGAATAAAATCATGATGATCACGGATGAGTAAAACATATATTACAAAATGCGTGAGTCATTTCAATAATTTCTCAATTCACTTCTTTCTTGGTTTCAACATCTGTAATAATCAATCTTCAGAATAATTTTCTTTAGAATATAACATCTCAAATCTTTTGTAACAACAATTTTCTCAAAACAAATCTTTCATAACGTAAATCTTCATCTTATATAGAGTAGAGACAGACACACATCGTGGGAGTTTCTTATAACCGACATAAACCATGTGAGCTACATGGAGTCCAACGTCCAACCCAAGTTGGGGAGAGCTGCCCTATCCTTGCCATCGGAGTAGGACCTTAATTATCAATTCAAACACTAGTGATCACTATCTATATCAGCCTCTGACTCACATCCTACGGGGGCACATAGTTCTAGAAAAGTACCACACTTCCCGCTCAGTGCTAAATACTACTCCCGGACTCAGCTCAGAATTTTTAATCAGCCTCAGGCTCACATCATAAATAATTTCAATACTTTCAGAAATATAATCAGCCTCAGGTTCACATCATAAATAATTTCAATACTTTCAGAAATATAATCAGCCTCAGGATCACATCATAAATAATTTCAATACTTTCAGAAATATAATCAGTCTTAGGCTCACATCATAAATAATTTCAATATTTCAACATTTCATAACATAATTTCATTTCCAATACTCAATATATATTTATTTAACAACATCATTTCTCAATATAACAATATAAATCAAAGCATAAATATATCAACTCGGATCATAATATGAATATCATGTCATCAATATTTAAATCTTTGATAAATTCCAAAATCTCAAAATAATATCAATTGATATAGGTTTCCAACATAAATATCAATGTAATTTTTATAAAAGTTCAGTTTTGGGCACAAGAACGGAAGAATATTCTTGTTCAAACCCCACATACCTCAAATCTTTGTATTTTGATGAACTTGCAAATTCCGGAACTCTACCCATGAAAATAATATATACAACTTGAAGATCTCGACCGGAGGAATCTAATTATCGGATCACTTTTAAATTTTATCGGATGAGTTTTGAAGGATCTTGAATTTTTATTTTGGAGCTCTGGAGCGTTTTTGAGAGAAAACTTGAGAAACTCACGAAGGCTTCGATCAATTGAAGCCAATTATTGACTTAAAAGACGGAAGAGATTGAAAAAGCAATGGGAGCACCGGGGTTAAGCAGGCGCCGCCCCCCTTAAAGCACCATAATTCACCAGCCGGCGCCTGGCCTAGAGCAGTGCTCTAAGGCAGGCGTTGCCCGCCTTATAACAGTGGAGTTTAGCGGGCGCCGCCCGCTTATCGTGTGGGCTCACTGGTTCGCAATCCAAACGCGACCTAAATGACGTCAAAAAATTTCGAAACTTACCCGAGATGTACTATGGACTTCCACGATCGTAATGGAACTTGAAAATCAGAAAACGGATATCGGCAAGGCCTCCAAATAAATCCCCAAAGTTAAGAGCTCAAAATAAAACTAAGTGTTGGGATGTTTTTAACAAATTTTCAAGATATGACTTCTTTCAACTTACTCCGAAGTCTTAAACGTCACTAAAACTATACGGGGTATTACATATTTGAGCTATATTCTATAGATGTCAATGCTATACTGTATATCCTAAGCCAATATACGAATAAAGGGCGAATCAAAGATATATAGTAATATACAAGGCGGAGAAAATATTCAATAAGAACAAACGAAGGGAGGGATATACGATAATGTCATAGCTTCATATAGTTAGATATATATACATATACCTATAGACGTGAGGCCATCTCAAAGCATAACCTAGATCATCATGTTCTCATTTTAAGACCTTATTAGAATACTATCATGATTTAAATACTATCATCTCGGGGATTCTAATCCACATGGCTAGACAAGAGATATACATAATAATGCAATCATAAGATAGAAGGGGCCAAAGACATACCTCAAATCCTGATACCGGATCAATGACCAATTTGTCATAGCTAGCCATAACAATGATAGTAACAATATCAATAACAATGTTAATAATCGACTACTCCGGACAATCAAATACCTAGACGAGCCTATACGTACCCCCACCGCCCCTGGCTCGGAAGGTTCAATCAACATACAACAACACAAGACATATTCTTCACCAGTATCTATGCAACCGTCCCATACCAGCTGATAAATATAGGTGCATACTGGTGATAGGCGATGCGTATGCAGGAATGAATGCAAAGTATACCATTAATATCACAACTCATAATAACTATCCTCATCAGGACCATCATCATCATAATCAACCTCCGGCCTTGCTGAGAATTAATATCATCAATAGTATCCTCCGGACTCAAATCAGTTATCAATATCATCTCAATAATATCCTCCGAACTCAAACCGGGATTCAATCATCACAATAGTATTCTCTGGACTCGAACCGGGTATTAATATCATCACAATAGTATTCTCCGAACTCAAATCGGGTATTAATATCATCACAATAGTATCCTTCGGACTCGAACCGGGTAACAATATCATCACAATAGTATCCTCCGGACTTGAACCGGGTATCAATATCATCTCAATAGCTTCCGATCTTGCCGGGTATCAATATATCATCGTAACTATCAACACATAAATATAAGCATATAATAGGTGTACAGACGCAAACCGATATACTCCTAACCGTAATCATAATATCGTAAAGATAACTATCTTATCATTATATTCTATCTGCTCATTATTAACTAACCAAGACCCATTATTATGTCGCTAGTTTACTAGTCATCACATGATCTCTAGTTAATCAATCTAACCGATTCTTCACATAATCATTAAACATGGAATAACAACTAACCATTAATCAATAATTAGCCAAACCTAACGTCTAGTTAAGGTTCACCATTAAACCATAATCGCCATCTGTTCACTATTCATCCTTTCTCAACTAAACAACTTTTATTAACTAACACCAATCAATATCTAATACTGTTTATCAACTAATCCTCATTTAACTAGTCCTCGTTATTAGCTAGTCAGCATCAGTAAATACGCATCATTATTAACTAGGCATCAAGTACTATAGACACCTAATAGAAAACTAGTTACCACGTAGCTTATACCATAATTAGGAAGAATAGTCATAACATTGCATCCAGCTAGAATCACATCAATAACCGATATAATAATCATGAATGTATCGAATCTATGCATGTCATCACCAGTATCCAATCATTGAAATAATAAGCATCATACCACACCTTCCTCCGTCCCATACCGGAGAGATGTGTATACGCACACACACACACATATATATTCATGAACTGTAGTCGCATCCTCAACAAGGATAAACACTTCCCGGATATCCAATCTATATCATCTATGGACTCTTGACCCAATAATATGTCTAGAATAATCATAACATCATAATCGCGACCTTAGGCTCATATACATATCTGGAACTCATATCGATAATCATATTTATAAGTCGTAGCATATCTATAATCATCTCACATATAGGAGGCATCTCACATTTAGGAGGCATAATATCAACAAGCATATTACCTCTATTAGACATCTCATATCTATAGGTTATACATCATGACCAAGAGGAAAATCATCTCTATAAGCTCAACAATCATAACTAAGAGAAAAATCATCTCTATGGACCAAACATCATAACTAAGAGGAAAATGTATCTCTATGGGTCAAATATCATAAGTAAGAGGAAAATGCATCTCTATGACCAGATATCATAATTAAGAGGAAAAATACATCTCTATGGTCAAATATCATAATTAAGAGGAAAATGCATCTCTATGGGTCAAATATCATAATTAAGAGGAAAATGCATCTCTATGACCAAATATCATAATTAAGAGGAAAAATACATCTCTATGGCGAAATATCATAATTAAGAGGAAAAATACATCTCTATGGCGAAATATCATAATTAAGAGGAAAATTAACATCTTTATAGTTCATTAATCATAATCCGGCGAAAATCATTACTATTTATCAATTCACCAAGTAAATCTTATAAATAAGGCTCATTAGTCTCAACTTGGCCTACTATCCGCAACTAAGCCCACAAGGGCTAACACAAATCTTGGCTTAAGTGGGCCGGATGATCCCACTTCTAATCCCCAATCTCCATATTTAGGCAAACTACTCCCAAAACTAGGCTAAGGTATCTAGTTCAACTTCTAGATGTCAAGTAAGCCACATACAAGCCTAAGATAGGAACTTCGACTAGAAAAAATGGCACTTAAGTCAATTCTATCCAAATTACGATTCCAAGAATACCACACTAGACCAATAAGATCAAATATACTAATCATGCTTCCAACACTAAAACCATATCCATAATCTAGCAATGTATCAAATCCATGCTATAATTCAATCTAAACTAGGGAGAAGGCAATAGGAGTCCACAAGGTTATAAACATACTATCTTACGGGTCCAAGACCATCATCTAATTTCCCAAAACATCAATAGTCAAGGCTAAGATATCTTACTCATAATCAATCCTAACATCATATCCACACGCAATACATATCATAAATCATCTATGAAGGAAAGTGGACAGGAGCCTACCTCAAGGCCGAACCGCAAAACTTCACATCATGCACACATAAGCTCGTCTTTACTTCACAATTCTTAAAATGTCATCACACTATCAAAAATATAATCCACTCATCAATACGAGTCTAACGATACCCATATTGCACTATTGTGCTTTGGGTCCAAAAACGACACCAAAAACCCCAAGTGGGTCCCACGTATGGAAATCACGTTTTTCAGGTCAACCCAATGCTCATACATTACCAAGGAATCATAACCCTTAATTAATTGGTGAAAACAAACCAAATTTAGGGCTAAATCAAGCCCTAAGCTAAATTGGGGTTTGGGGTCAAGAACTAAGAAAATCACCAATAAAGTGATGAAATCTTACCTTAATCCGAATGATAATCATGATAAAAGATGTTTATCAAGCTTCCTAGATACCCACAAGACTCAATTTTGAGTTATCATACCCATTTAGGGTTTTATCTCTCAAAGGTGGATGAAAAATCCCCAAATTCACGATCTTGGGGTCTATTTATAGACCCCTTTGGCGAGGAGCGCGGTACCCTGTGACAGCAAAGTCAAAAACTTATTTTTGACCCTCGAGACTTATTCAGAATCCAAAATATATGATCAAATAGTGAATTTTAAGTGTAAACCACAATTAAAATCCATTGGGATCATAAAAACTTCCATCCGAGATCATTTTGCCAAAAAGTGGGGCCCACACATATAGTTTAGATTTTCATAAATTCCGCTCAATAGCCCGATATAAGTTTGGGAGCCTTGGGACCTGAACCAAGGGGCTCCCTAGACTAGAATCGACATTCCAAATGAGATGGAGAAGTCAGATTTTCAATCTGAGATCGTTTCACTGAAGCTTTCACTCGGTGGCCATTTAAAACCAGTAAAGACTTCTAAATAGGGAATTGACTCTAAAAACCAAATAAGCTGCCCGGTAACTGAACCATCAGTTCCAGTAAGTCATAAATGACTTGGGGCAGCTATGGAGAAGCTCAAACGGTGAAGATAAGAAGGAATATGGAAAATGACCTGAAGGGTCATTACAACATCCACTACTACAAGGACTTTCGTCCCCGAAAGTCAACGAATAGGAAAAATCTTAAGAGGTCGAAAGGATGAGGTATTGGGCCCGCATGCTCCAAGCTTGACTTCCCAGGTAACCTCAATTTAGAGAAAACACTTCTAAGGGATTTTGCCACAAGTATCCCTTTGCCAACAAGCACTCTCATTCTACTTCCAAAATAGCCAACTTAACTTACCGCTAATTGGCTTCTAATTGAGATGAAAAGGTTGATACACGCACATCTGAACCACATCACGCTGACACCACCACTATATCCGCATAAATCAACAAAGGCTCATCCAAGACAAAAGCAAACCAAGACATGAGTCATTAAATCAATTCCAAATCCCAAAAATAACCTCCCTTTACCATTTTGCACATGCTATCTACTCCAAGCCAGGAGGAAAATCACATTAGTCTCGTCCACACGGTCTCATCACGGAGAACTCAAAGAACTGAAACTGATCTGTTGGAAGTCCATACGAGAAACATGAGAATAAACTCATAAGATGCTATCTGGCACACAAATGGAGAAAATCAAGGAATGCAATCTATGCCAATACTACAACCAGTTCGGATGAAAATCAAACTGAAATCCCAAAGCCCAAGGTATAACTACTTATGACTGAATATTTCGCTCCTGGATGTCCCATCAATCGATAATAAAGACATACTAAATCCAACTCAAGCATATTACTCCCACTGAGTAAATCATCCAAAATCTCCAAATAAAACTGAAACTCGAGGTCAAAATTGAAATAACCACCACGGGGATAAACATTGGTTGATAACACAAGCAACCAACTCTATACCAGCTGGACGAAATGAAACAGAGCCATAAAATAGGAGTCATGTCAAAGGATAAATCACTGGCTGAAAATGCATATAACCCACTCCATATCCACTAGAGGGCATAAACTATCCAAACATACCCAAAAAAACTTCCCAAAGCTGAAAACTACTCCAGTATTGGCAAAAACTCTAGCAAGTCGAAAAAATACAACTTTAGCCGACAATTAATCAATCTAACACTCTATCTTAGCAAAGAACAGCCACAGACACATCTCGTCAAGGAGAAACACTCCACCAAGCCTCATTAGGCCAAACAAACTCTAAAATGAGAATTTCTCAAATCCACCCAAGAATCGCAACCTCATAAAAGAAATATACCAATCTCGCAACCAAGGTCAAATCCAAGACAACCACCAGAAAATCAACAGCTCAAGATGAAGAATTTCCAATTTGCCAGTTTAAGAAGCGATCACAGGAAAGGCCACCTGCCTCTAACTTTACAACTCCACTAAACTAAACCATATCATAATAACAACAGAGTATCCAACCTCCACACTAGCAGTAGGGCAACACATCCCAAGGAAACGAGCCCAACACACCTATGAGATGAATCCACGACATCTCCACACAATATCAAAATCGCTATCAGACGAAAAAAATAGCCACAAACAAGGATGGACCTCAAACTGGTTTATTTCACAAACAGGCCGTATCGAAAGAGATAACCAAAGCGAAAGACTTCACAATCCAGGAAGCAATTCTAAGAATCTCAAAACAATAACAAGCAATATAACTAAATTGCCAACTTTAAAACCACACAGAACCATGGAAGGTCAACTTTCCTTTGATACCACAATATACTCCCAAATCAGTCTAGCACCGCTAACCAAGAGGGAAAAAAAATCAACCTCACCACGCTATGGGAAAAAATCATCAAATTGGATTATATTTGCTCAAGCCACCAAATAAGATCACAAAATGAAATTCTAACTAGATAACACTAGTCTAAACAGCTACCCAACGAGAATCAAATTTATCAGTTAACAACATCTAGTAATAACATCAAGTAATATCAATAACCTCACACAGTGGTAGCAGTAGAAACAACAATATCAATATCAACATACTGAACAGGCGGTGCCAAAATGAATATCAATATCATGCACCACTCAAGGGCCACAACAGGGCTAATGTGCCAAGATAAATGGAACTAGAACCCAAAACCACTCCCATAGGGGAAAAACATCAATATATATATCTACTCGATCCACTACTAAAAGAAATAAACTGCGGAGTAGTAACACAATCATGAATTCAACAATAACGCACATAACGGCCAATATGAACTCATCAAGACATATTATCATCAATGGGTATGAAATACACATAATAAGAGATAAATATGGGAAATAAAAGCACGCCAATTATGGTGACCTCTGCACCTCTTAGTAACTGATTCATTCGCAATGGCTTCCCTCCTCCTCGGACATGTTGCATTCTACATTGATTCTTGTCGTTGTCATTCAACTTTACTTCTTCTTCCTTGGTGGTATACATCCTTAATTTTTTCATTTCAGTTCTAGTTGCTTTTTAATGGAAAAAATGGATGTGAAATGTGTATTGGATGAATATGTATATATACAGATACAACTCTCTCTTGGAAAGATTAAACAGCTTTTGATCCATAAATTCTTGATAAGTTCTACTTCCTCGGTTTCATTTCACTTTTGACTTGACACATCTATTAAAAAAACATTAATAAAAGTAGTTTCGAAACTCAAAATCTACTCCCTTCGTCCCAAATTACTCGTCCCAAATTTTCTAATTTGATGTCTCATTTTATTTGTTTTTTTTTAATTAATCAAGACAAGACAATTTTTTTTTCATATTTTACCCTTTGCATTAATTACTTTTTTTTCAAATTAAGTTTTAAAAATCATTTAATAGGGTTACTATGGTAAACTAGGCATGTTATTAATTATTTTTCTTAATCAATGTCTCATCTCAATTTGAGATGGGTAATTTGGGATGGAGGGAGTAACTATTACTCCCGCCATGCATTTCCTATTAGTTGGTCAGTATTTACTTGACACACTTAATAAGAAATTACTCCCTCCATTTAAAAAAGAATGAGCTACTTTCCTCTTTAGTCCGTTTAAAAAAGAAATGACCCCTTTCATTTTTTGATAATACTTTAATTTCAACTTTCCACATGGCATATTTAGAACCATAAGATTAAAGGTCATTTTGGTACATTTGACACAACTTTAATTTAAGACCACAAGATTCAAAAGTTTTCTTTATTTTCTTAATTTTTGTGTTAAGTCAAAGTAGGTCATTCTTTTTTAAACGGATGGATTAATAAATAGAGATGCATTTTACATAGTTACCCTTGTATGTCTTTTAAAGTGTAATCGTTAGAGTTTGTGATTCAAATTTTGTTGACCCTCCCTAAAAAGTTCGCGGTGCAACCCATATTTGTGATTTTTTGTGGGGTCTGTGGTAGTAGCGTAGGGATCAGGCGGCCTAGGATTATTTGTATGCACGCATATAAGTGCATTTAGTGGGTCGTTTTGGACGTGTTATATACGTTTCTCCTCATTGTATTACTCATCCATCATAGTGAAATTCCTGTGCCTCTGCCCGTGATTTTTCCCGTCAAGGGTTTCCACGTAAATCTTGTGTTCATCTTGTTTTTCCCTTTTGCTTATCATATTGCTTATTGCTGTCTGATCATAACAATAATAACTAATGCAATGATTAAACATTGAAATTTGGTACATATTACTTCATCACATGCATTACAACTAGAGCATTGAGTATTTATAATTGAAACTAGTAATAATAATTATTTAATTTTGGTTTTGAAAATTGAGATCATTTATGCATCATTCAATAATTTTAAAAATTATAGATGTATTTAATATTCCTATTAAGGGTAAAATTAGAAACACGTGTATAAAATACTCTTGATTTTAGAACTTGTTTTTTTTTTTAAAATTAAATGTGGGCTTGGACCCTTTTATTAATAAAATGAACATGAGCAAATTTGATTTTAGAACTTGAACAACTAAATTAAAATAAATATTTTCTTTTAAAAAGCCAACTAATACAAAATGGAGGAAGTACTATTTTCTTTAATTACTCCCTCCATTTGAAAAAGAATGATCTACTTTTTTTTTAGTCCGTTTAAAAAAGAATGACCCCTTTCCTTATTTGACAACTTTAATTTCAGCTTTCCACATGACATGTTTAGGGCCACAAGATTAAAGGACATTTTGGTACATTTGACACAATTTTAATTTAAGGCCATAAGATTCAAAAATTTTCTTTATTTTCTTGAACTTTGTATTTTTTAAACGGAGGAGTATTTAATATTGAGAGTAATATAAGAAAAAAGTAATAAAACATTCTTGATTTGCGAAAATGAACAATACAGATATAACTCTCTCTTGGGAAGATTAAACAGTTTTGATCCATAAATTCTTGATAAGTTCTAAATACTTGCATGCTTTGGCAAAATCTTCTTTGTTCCTAATTAATGCTAATCAATATAAACATTTACCAAGACTGAAGTCATCATATTCTATTCTTTTTCTTTTATAGTGGCTGGATAAATGGTTGAGCTTTATCAATATCTTGAGTTAACCTGGACCCAAAATGAAATGGGAGAAAGAAAATCAATATTATTCATTCCATATCATTTGATAATATTTTTAGCTATTGCTTATTGACACACAAAATGAATTGTTTACCATATATAGAGTAATATAATGATGGCAAATTCATAATATTAGAGCTTGAGAGTAGTGATCTAACCTCAATACGTGATTTCTCTAAAAGTTATCATGTCAAATGTTGGACAAATTATGAATATTTTTATCAAAATATCTTTTCGTTCAATATGTAGTTGGGAACTGATATGATCAATTAGCATTAGGAAAACAAAGTTTGTTTTCAAAGCATGATATTGGGATTTGTCGTTAAACTTATTGGAATTTCTTTGGTGGAGGAATCAAAACTAACACTTGATTATAAAGTACTATTCTCTAGTCTCTTCATTCGCTTTTTACTTGTAACATTTTGATTTGGCATATCTGTTTTATCATAGTATTCCTATTACATGATGTATACTATTGTGTCTTGAAATTAATTTGGAAAACAAAACAATTAATGCAAAAGGTACAACCATAAGCATGATTGCCTCAGTCACTTCGTCAGCGCTGCTGTATCAGAATACTGTATGGAGAATGATTCGTGGTTAAACTTTAATATCGACTGCAAACTCTGGCGACAACAAATCGTCTTCCTATACTTGCAGGTCCCCATGTGGGGACGTTACACATTTCTCTCACCACCATCCTCTCAAGGAATATCACTTGGCCAAGCCCCTGGCGTGCAGCTTGTGCAACATGGAATTTTCGACAGGGTAGTGGTTGCAATTACTTTATCGACAAGATTTGCTTCTCGGTTCCTTCCATGATACAACATACGTCTCACTGCCACACCCTCTCAAGTTAACTTGCTCCTTGGATTTTCAAAATCAGAATATCAGCTGCCCGGGCTGCCACAGTAAATTCAATAGAGGTCGTAGAAGGGCAGACTATTGTGCTCCATGCAGAAATGTTATAAATCGTCAGTGTGCTGTCATGTGACCAGGACCTTGAACCTGGCGGACAATTTCTCATACAAGCTTTTCTTTGAATTTTGCATGAGAATACAACGATCAAGTGCAGCATTTGTTCCAAGAAAGTGGTGACCAAAGGCGGTTTGTTGTACTATAATCTAGCTCATGATGAAGCTTTGCACGTTTGTTGTTCCCTCAGAAAAGAATCCGGCAACAATGAGGCAAAGATGGATAGGTTATCAATTCAACGCTTAAACGAAGCAAGGCCGGTAGCTGAGTAAACCGAAATTAGTTCCTTCCCAAGACTGGAAATTTCGTAAAGTTGCAGTATATGGGTGTTTGTTTTTTGTGTTACATCTTGGTTTGTTTGTTTCTTTACTTTTTCCTTTTTTGCTCCTGGCTGCTATGCTTTGTTTCTGCTGTATGATTTGGTATTGTGACTGTTATGCTACTCGTTCGGTGTCTTTCCAGCCGAAGCCTGTTATACAGTAGGAGCAGATGTTTGTGAAGTTGAAATGTATCTTATGCTCGTGTTCATGTTTCTTATTCTTGTCAAACTCAAGACATCACCAAGAAGCAACAGAACTGCGTCAGGGTAAACGGGGAGTATGTTGATTTCAGAGTATCCAATAGATGCATGTCGTAAGTTTGAATTTTAACAAGGGATAGCCCACTGATTTGTATAGTTTTTTGGATTTAGTCAAGGAGCGGGAAAGCTGGCCTTCATAAACCAATTACCGAAGACCTATGGAGTATTTTGCAAGTTCAGTTCTTGCAGATTTGGCAACAGCCAAATTGTTATCACTCCTAAAAAGATATGATCCGAAGCCATCCCCTTCCGTATGAAGAATCAAGCGAACATAAAGCAGCAACATAACTCGTACAAATAAAACACAAGCATTAGCTAAATATCAACAAGAAGAGTAGCTAAGTTACCATGGAGTCACCACTATGAGTATCGGAGAGTAGAAGCCGACATGGCCCCTTTTTCACTAAGGAAGAAATGTTGATTTCAAAACCAGTAAGCGAGAACACTAGAAAAGGTGCATCAAATGACTAATACTCAAGGGATGTTTGCTTGCTCACTTAGCATACAAAATGGCATTACCACATAAGGCTAATACGTGAACTATCGCCACATAAGGCTAATAAAATTTGATGAGATAAAGACGATGAGATACGTAAATATTAAAGTGATATATTCATAGTGGTTTTGTATATGCAATTAGTTTCATTGTTGCTTCATTCTTGGGGATGAAACTTTTCCTAAGTGCATTCAGGAGGTTACGTTCTTAATGCTCGAGTATTAATTTAGACGATTTAAAGTAGTGAAGAAGATGACAGATCTGATCCTTTCCATTTCTTTATGGTGCCATTTTGATACGAGAATGACAACGGAAGCGCGAAAACACACTCCAAATCAGTCCACTAATCTTAAGGATCCGAGGAACTTTTTGGAGACCACTCTCGGATTCACTACAACAACAACAATACGAGATAACAATGGTGTATTTGACACCTAAACAGCCACTACAAACTAACAAAGAGAGTATCAAGATAACAAGATAAAGAACAAGATGAACAATAACACAATGGAAACAACAACACACAGTTTTGACTAGAACAACAACAAAGAGTACAAGAAATGTAAAGATAAATAGATAGACAAAGTGAAGGTATAATCTTAAGAACCCAAGAGCCTATTCCACTCTTGGACCCTTAACACTACACACTACAAATACCTATCTCTTCGGCGAGCACAAGAGAGACCTCAACCTCCTCTAGCTCCCAACGTTCTAAGCAAGAATGCAACACTAGTGATTCCACCCTAGTATCACCCTAGGTACAAGTTTCGGATTTGTGCCTCAAGGAGAGAGGACTTGTCTTTCAATCTTATAGAATATTCATTATCATCAAAGTCTAATGAATGAAACCCTAAAAGGTTCTATTTATAGATACAAAAATAGTGTGAAATATTCATAATACCCCTCAAGGGTGAGGTGCCCATCAAGTGCAAGAAGTGGGCTGATTTTGGTGTATTTAGGCCCTCTTTTACCCTTCGCTTGTGCACTTCCTTGGACGGATTCATTATGCACTCATTCACGTCCAACCTCGTGGTCGTACTTGTATCATCCTCCCCTTCTTGAAAAGGATTTGACCTCGAATCCGCACCTCGCAAAATCAAGAGAAGACAACAAGCACACATCCTCAAGATATGAGGGGTTAGGGTTAGCAAAATACACACATCACATACCATGCCGAGGGGGGACAAACTTGGAGTATATCTATGGGTCCTTTGTGTTGGACATAAAAAGCTTAGTACAAAAGACACAAAGGAAGCGGTCATCATCCATAAAAAAAGATAAGGAAGACATTTTGTCTTCCTTCATTAGCACCCACAACCAAACATTACTTGTCGTCTTGACCAAGCATTAAGTGGGGAGTGTAGAGATTTCCACATTCCAAAAGGGTGCCGGGATCAAATGGAAAAATTAGCCAAGGGCCTAAGCCGAGGCTATCCCTTCCTTCCCCTAGAATGTCACTCCCACATTCACACACAAAAACATTTTCATACACATAATCTCTATGAACAAAACTAATTGCAATGCTTTTACTACACAAGATGTTCAAAGATTCATGTTCATTATCAAGATCAATTATATAGACATCATCACTAATTTGAGAATTTTTAAGCACATTATTCATGTAACGCCCCAAAAAATGGGTCCCAAGACGTCACATGGGACTTAGGACTACGAGTAGCCCCAAGCCAACCTTTTAGCCTAATGTTCACTTTATCACTTAATATAGCTTGCAAGCCCATCCATACCATAATATTATGTCAAATCAGAGCATACACAATAGGATGTAATATCCAAAGATACAAAAAAATCCATCACACCATAGTCAATCCGACAAGCCTCTAAAAATTACATAACTGAGGAGCCATTGGGACAAATCCCCTATTGACTCGGATTGAAATAGGAATAAATATACAACAGTGATAATCTGAATACTTAGTCCTTGAACTAGGAGCACTCACCCTCTGCAGGGATATAGAATCAAGATACTTGGATATTACTGACGCTGCTGGGACTGAGCACCTGAACCTACATCATAGGAAAATGTAGCCCACACCCGAGGGTGTGGGTCAGTACTATGGAATGTATCGAGCATATGGGGGTGTATGCAATTTAAGCAATATACATATTAAGTCTTTATACAAAACATGCATGCTATAACAATTGACTCACATAGCTTGAATAAAATCATCATGATCACGGATGAATAAAACATATATTTCAAAATACGTGAGTCATTTCAATAATTTCTCAATTCACTTCTTTCTTGGTTTCAACATCTGTAATAATCAATCTTTAGAATAATTTTCTTTAGAATATAACATCCCAAATCTTTTGTAACAACGATTTTCTCAAAACAAATCTTTCATAACACAAATCTTCATCTTATATAGAATAGAGACACACACACGCCGTGGGAGTTTCTTATAACCGACATAAACCATGTGAGCTACATGGAGTCCAACGTCCAACCCACGTTGGGGAGAGCTGCCCTATCCTTGCCATCGGAGTAGGACCTTAATTAATCAATTTCAAACACTTGTGATCACTATATATATCAGCCTCAGGCTCACATCCTACGGGCACGTAGTTCTAGGGAAGTACCAAACTTCCCGCTCGGTGCTAAATACTACTCCCGGACTCAGCTCAGAATTTTTTTTAATCAGCCTCAGGCTCACATCATAAATAATTTCAATACTTTCAAAAATATAATCAGCCTCAGGCTCACATCATAAATAATTTCAACACTTTGCAATCGGGTGCCAACATGCTACCCTTTCATCATATCTCAATAATTTTTTAGATTCCTTGTTTCAACTTAAATATCAAAACGACAATTCTTGTCCTTTGAAAATATTTATAAAACTCTTGTAAATAACCCGAGGTCTAATTCTCCATATAATTTCATCACATATAATAGGATTAAAAATATATACTATCAATATATCCAAAATCATGTCCGAGTTTCATAACCCAACAATTATCTCAAAATCTTCGAATATCAATATCAAGATATTAAAACTAATTTGTCTCATAAATATCCAAAATTTCAATATTTCAACATTTCATAACATAATTTCATTTCCAATACTCAGTATATATTTATTTAACAACATCATTTCTCAATATAACAATACGAATCAAAGCACATATATATCATCTCAAATCATAATATAAATATCATGCCTTCAATATTCAAATCTTTGATAAATTCCAAAATCTCAAAATAATATCAATTGATATAGATTTCAACATCAACGTCAACGTAATCTTTATAAAAGTCCAGTTTTGGGCACAAGAACGGAAGAATATTCTTGTTCAAACCCCACATACCTCAAATCTTTGTATTTCGATGAACTTACAAAATTCCGGAACTCTATCCGTGAAAATAATATATACACCTCGAAGATCTCGACCGGAGGAATCTGATTATCGGATCACTTTTGAATTTTATCGGATGAATTTGGAAGGATCTTGAATTTTGTATTGGAGCTGTACGTTGATTTTTCTCTTCTCTCTTTTTCTTGCTCTAGATTTTTCTGAAGTGGACGAACGGAAATGGCCAATTGGAGTGTTAATTATTGAGTTAAAGACGAAAAGATTGAAAAAGTTATGGGATCACCGGAGTTAACCAGGCGTTGCCTGGCCTGGAGCACCGGAGTACACCAGGCGGTGCCTGGTATATAGCAGTGAGATTTCCCAGGCAGCGCCTGGTCTACTACAGTGCAGTTTGCCGGGCGCCGCCCGCTTATCGCGCGGGCTCACTGGTTCGCAATCCAAACGCGGCCTAAACGACGTCCAAAAAATCCGAAACTTACTCGAGATGTACTATGGACTTCCACAATCATAACGCAACTTGAAAATCGGAAAATGAATATCGGGAAGGCCTCCAAATAAATCCCTGAACTTAAGGGCTCAAAATAAAACTAAGTGTTGGAATGTTTTTAACAAATTCTTGAAGATATGACTTCTTTCGACTCACTCCGAGGGCTTAAACGTCACGAAAACTATACAGGGTATTACATTATCTCACCCTTGGGAACATTCATCCTCGAATGTCTCTCATAAAGCTTGGAATAAATAGAAAACTGAGGCTACAAGATTGAAATAGCTTATTCAATTAACTCAACTTCATCTTAATCTCTTGGACACTTCAATGAATGCTATGAGCTCTTTAGGAAAATGACTAGACAATTGAATCAAGAATAAGAAAGAATAGTACCTTCGGTTTGCTCAGAGAAGAGATGGGGGTACTTGGCTCGCATATTTGCTTTGGCTTCCCAAGTAGCACCCTCAACAGACTGATTTCGCCACAACACTTTGACCAAGGGAACTTTTTTGTTCCTTAGTCTATGGATTTGGAAATCTAGTTTCTCAACTGGAACTTCGTAAGGATCTATCACAACGGAATTACCTATACACTTCTTAAGCATGGATACATGGAATACAGGATGGACAGCTGACAATTCTACAGGCAATTCAATTTCATAAGCTACATTTCCAATACGGTTTAAAACTCTGTAAGGGCCAACATAACGAGGGCTAAGCTTTCCCTTCTTGCCAAATCTTTTCACCCCTTTCATGGGTGAAATCTTCAGATACACAAAGTCACCAACTTCGAACTCAAGGTCTCTTCTTCTCACATCTGCATAAGATTTTGATGACTCTGAGCCGCTTTCAATCTTTTGCGAATCAGCTTGACTTTCTCCATAGCCTCGAACATTGCATCAGGTCCAGTTATAGCGGCTTCACCCACCTCAAACCAACCTATGGGTGATCTACATCTTCTACCATATAAAGCCTCAAATGAAGCCATCTAAATACAGGAATGATAACTGTTATTATAAGCAAATTCAATTAGCGACAAATGTTCATCCCAACTACCTTTGAAATCAAGTGCACAAGCTCTCAACATATCTTCTAAGGTCTGAATAGTCCTCTCAGCCTGATCGTCTGTCTGCAGATGAAAAGCGAAACTAAGATGAACTTGGGTACCAAGACCCTTCTGGAAGGCTCTCCAAAACTGTGAAGTGAATTGAGTACCCCTATCTGAGATGATAGACAAGGGAACTCCATACAACCTGACTAACTCACGAATGTACAACTTAGCATAATCTTCTGCAGTATAATATGTATGTACAGACAAAATATATGCTGACTTAGTCAATCTGTCAACAACAACCCAAATAGAATCATGATGACGATGCGAAAAAGGTAAGCCAGTCACAAAATCCATATTCACTACTTCCCACTTCCAAGTAGGAATGCTAAACTCTTGCATCTTACCACCAGGTCTTTGGTGCTCTACCTTAACCTGTTGTCAAGTTTTACACTAAGCGACAAACTCCGCTATATCCTTCTTCATACCACTCCAGCAATAGATTTCCCGCAAGTCGCGGTACATCTTGGTAGCACCAGGATGAATAGAATATCGCGCGCCATGCACTTCAGCCATAACTCTTTGCCGCAAATCATCAACACACGGAACACATAATCTACCCTGCAACCGAAGCACACCATCTCCCCCTTGGGAGAAAACCTCTACCCTTTGGTCTTTGACTGACTCCTTCAGTTTGACCAAACTAGGATCTAAGTTTTGCTTCTCTTTCACCTCCGAGACTAAATAAGACTCGAAACTACTCTGCACCCCTATACTACCTTCATCTGAATCAAACAACCTAATATCCAATCTAGCCAAACAATGCACATCACGAGCTAATTCTTTCTTATCTTCCTCCACATGAGAAACACTACACATAGACAATTTGCTAAAGGCATCTGCCACAACATTGGCCTTGCCCGGATGATACAACACACTTATGTCATAATCTTTTAGCAACTAACTATCTCCTCTGCCTAAGATTCAACTCCCTCTGAGTAAACACATATTGCAAGCTTTTGTGATCAGTAAACACATCTACATGAACACCATACAAATAATGTCTCCAGATTTTTAAAGCTAAAACAACAATAGCTAATTCAAGATCATGAGAAGGGTAATTCTTTTTATGAGGTTTCAACTGTCGAGAAGCATAAGCAATTACTTTACCTCACTGCATCAAGACACAACCCAAACCAATTCTAGAGGCATCATAATACACAAAAAAACTATCAGTACCATCAGGCAAAGCTAACACTAGGGCTGAAGTGAGTCAAGTCTACAACTCTTGAAAACTCTTCTCATAAGAATCTGTCCACTGGAACTTAACCTTCTTCTGGGTCAACCGAGTCATAGGAGATGCAATAGATGAGAAACCCTTAACAAAACGATGGTAATAGCCAGCTAGACCCAAGAAACTCCTATTGTCTGACGGGGAGGTAGGTCTAGTCCAATTCTTTATAGCTTCAGTCTTTTGGGGATCAACTCTAATGCCTTTGGCGGAAACAATATGACCCAGAAAAGCAACTAACCTTAGCCAAAATTCACACTTGCTAAATTTGGCGTACAACTAATGATTTCTAAAAGTTTGTAAGACAATTCGGAGATGATTAGCATGGTCATTCTCACTATGGGAGTAAACAAGGATGTCATCTATGAATACAATGACAAACATATCAAGGTATTGTTTGAACACTAGATTCATGAGGTCCATAAAAGCTGTTGGGGCATTGGTCAACCCAAAAGACATGACTAAAAATTCAAAGTGACCATAACGGGTTCTGAAGGCCGTCTTTGGAACATCGCATTCTCTTACTTTAAGCTGATGATAGCTGGATGTAAGGTCTATCTTCGAGAAATAACTCGCACCCTGTAACTGATCAAATAAATCATCAATTCTTAGGAGAGGGTATTTGTTTTTGATAGTGACCTTATTAAGCTGGCGATAGTCAATACACATACGTAAGGAACCATCCTTCTTTTGCACGAATAAAACAGGTGCACCCCAAGGAGAAACACTAGGCCTTATGAAACCTTTATCTAAAAAATCTTTGAGTTGCTCTTTCAAATCCTTAAGTTCTGTAGGTGCCAGATGGTAGGGAGGGATAGAAATAGGTTGAGTATTAGGAAGAAGGTCAATCCCGAACTCTATCTCTCTATCGAGAGGTATCCCTGGAAGATCCTCTGGAAAAAATCAGGAAACTCATTGATAACACTGACTGACTGAATAGTTGGAGCTTCAGACTTAGTATCTTTGAATCTAACTAAATGATAAATGCAACCCTTAGATATAAGTTTTTTGGCTTTTAGATAGGAAATAAAATGACCTTTAGGAAACACTGAACTCCCAGACCACTCGAAAACTGGTTCATCAAGGAACTAAAATTTGACCACACGGGTAGGACAATCTATGGATGCATAACAAGAATGAAGCCAATCCATACCTATAATAACATCAAAATCCACCATATCCAATTCTGTCAAATCAGCAAGTATGACTCTATGAAGAACAGTAATAGGACAATTTCTTTACACTTGTTTTGCAACAATGGACTCCCCTACTGGAGTAGAAACAACAAAAGGCTCAGAAATCTTTTCAGGATGCACTTTAAAATTCACAGCAACAAGTGGAGTCACATAAGAAAAATTCAACCCAGGGTCCAGCAACACATAGACATCAAAGTGAAATACACGAAGCATACCAGTTAAAACATCAGGAGAATCCTCCTATTCCTGGCGAGAAGGTAGTGCATAAAATCTGTTCTGACACTGACCACCGGCAGTGCTAGAAGAAGTACCTTGAGGAGGAGCTGGACGAGCTACGGGAGCTAGAGCACTAGCAGTCTGAGTCTGAGGGAGAACATCACGGTTCCCATGCCTAGCATACGGACAGTCTCTAAGTTTGTGGCTCGTCTTGCCATACCTGAAACAACCTCTCTTATCAATCCAGCATTCACCCGGATGAGTTTTGCCACACTTAGCACAAAGTGGATAGTGAGGCCTGTTACTTACGCTGTGCTGGGATCTAGATATACCAGACCTGATTCCCTGCTCCTGTCTGCCTGCCTCTGGGTGTGGGGGCACTCGCAGATGACGGTGCTGGCATGGATGAACGATCCTGAAATTGAGGGTGGTTCCCTCCATGGAATTTAGTTGGACCATAACTTTGCTTCTCGGATCTGGTTCTCTTATTTTCTCTCATTCTCTCCCTTTCTCTCAGTTTATCTGCTTCTATCTACTGTGTGTGAATCATCAATCTGGGCAGATCCATTTCCTTATTTAACATAACAGTCCTGAATTCTTTCAATACATAACCAAAAACACCAGTCAAGAATTTATTCATAATAGTGCGGCTATCAGACATCATATCAGGAATATATTTAGCTAGCTGATTGAACTTCAGGCAATACTCTTTAACAGTCATAGAGCCCTGCCTTAAGTTTATAAACTCTTCAATATTTGCCTTTCTCAGTTCCTACGGAAAGAATTTATCCAAGAATGCAGCTTGGAATTCCTGCCAAGTAACGGGAGCATCATCTCTCTCTACTCTTCTTCCATGTCACAACCCAGTCATATGCAATATCCTTCAACCTGAAGGAAGCCAGCTCCAAACTTTCTTCATCAGAAACATGCATCACTCGTGTGATTTTTATTACCTCTTCAAGATATAACTGTGGGTCGTCACCTGCTTTAGACCCATAGAATTCAGGCGGATTCATTCTCAGAAAATCACGAAGTATGGCTGTGGCATCATCATCTCCTTGTTGACGCGAGACGACAACCTTTGTAGTGGCCTCACAGAAGTAGTCACCGCTTGGGCCAAAGTCTGAAAGGAATCCCAAAATTCAGTATGGGTTACATTTTCAGTCTGAGGATTTACGGGTTGGGTGGCTGGTCATTGATTTTGCGGATTGTAACACCCCGTATTTTCGGGCTAGAGTTTAGACCATCGTTCCTACGTATATAGACCCAAACTGAATTATTCTTTATTAACATACGTGTGGTAATCACTCCTATCATAATGCCCCGTAAAATTCTCGAGTCGATTTCATTTTTAGTGTTATGTTTGAGGGGCTAACAACTAGAATATTTTTCTAAGTGTAATGAGGACTTAGAGTCATTTTAGCTGGCAATCTTCGGGATACATCTTTTCAACCTTCCCGACATCTGTTTTTAGATTTTCAAGTTGCGTTATGATCGGGAAAGCTCATAGTACATCTCAGATAGGTTTCAGAATTTTTTGGAACGCATAAGGCTACATTTGGATTTCAAAACAGTAGCAAAACGCATAGCCTATTGCCCAGTTTTCAGCATTTCAGGGTCAACTTCAAACGATCATAACTCTCTAAATATAATAAAATGGGAGAGCTTCTACCTATCAACTGAAATATCTTTGAGTCTTCTTTTCAATGCAACTAGTTTCATCCAAATCCAACATCTGAGTAAGGAGTTATACCCATTTTACTTCAGCCTGTCAGCTTGTCAACTGAGGGACAGTTTCGAATTTGTTTGTTTTCTTAGGGGCATTTTAGTCATTTCACCTCAGCTAAATTTCATATATAACACCAGATTTAGCCCCCAATTCATCAAAATATAATCCTTTTCTCAAATTTTCTCTCAAGAACACCCCTAAGGGTTTCAAAATAAAAACCCAAGCAACTCAAGATTCAACCATGAGTTTTCAAAATAAATTAAAAATTTGAAATCCTCGCGACGTAGGCTTCAAGAAGCACCTAATATTTTCGCATATAGAGGTACGTGGGGTTATCCTAAAAATCTCATCGGCAATTAAATCATGTTTTTCAATGGGGGAATTATGAATATAATTATGCTTTAAATTTTTTAATAATATTGTTGTGGTCTTTTAGGCCTTTCCCCGAAATGATTTGGTATATATATATGTATATGCATGCGTTTCATAATGTTGATAAATTGAGAGCATGATTTACATGAAACCCCTCTCTTGATATGATGTTTTAAATTTTCATATGATATGAATTGTTTGAAATCATCTTGAAATGTATGTCATGAAATGTCTTAAAAATAAAATGTCATGATTTGGATATGATTTTTGACTTTCAAAGAGAGGGTTGTTTTGTTCATGTTGAAATATGTGCATATGATGATTGAATGAAGAGAATGGTATGATACTGATGACTTGCAAGTTGGGTATGATGATACCCTACAGAGTATGACATGTGATTGATTTGAAAAAAGTTTGAGTGCATTAATTTTCATGAGAAAGGTGGATATCCGAAGAAGGCGTTTGAGTGAAAGGGCTCATCACTGGAAACCGTAGTTGCCGATGTGGGTTATATGATATTGTATCCTACATGGGAGGATTAATAAAATTATTTGGGGGATCTCACATGGGGGGATTCCCGCGGTGTGCTCACATGGGGGGAATCACTGGCTCCAAATCCTGGCGGCTACTTGGATTGGAGGCTCGACCATCGAGCTAAAAGGCGGATTCCACATAGTCGTAGAATTACAAATTGTAGGGTATTCCACCTAGCTCAAATGCATTGCATTGGTGTTGAAAAATCATTACATTATGCCCATGTGTTTTCAAATGATTTGATATGAAATTGCTTTATACTGGCTCTCACCTATATTGTGTAAAAATATTATATTTCCATTTTGATCTCTCTGCGTAACAGTACTTTTGTATTGACCCCCTTCCCTCCCAGGTTCGCAGGCACAGTCTAGGGGTTCAGATAACCAGTAGATTTCTTCTGACAGATCATAGAATCAAGTGGTGAGCCTTCTATATTTTGGAAGGCCTGATGTCTGCTATTTCATTTATCATTTAGTAGTTTTGGGTCTACCGGGGCCTTGTCCCAGTTTTCAGATAGTTATTGTTTCAATCATGTAGTAGAGATTTCGCAGACGGTTTTTGAGATGTTGATTGAAATTGTGGGATATTATTCCCCATTATTGTTTTCGTATTATTCTTGACCATGTTTTCATTATATTGTGTATCTTCTGCATTTCTTTTACCATATGAATTGTGTGCACGATTACCAGACAGATAGGGGTGTTTTGGACCTTTATGGTTTAGAATGCTTGTTAGGGTCCCGGTTCGGGTCGTGACAAACTTGGTATCAGAGCACGGTTCATGGTCCCAAGGTGTCTACGAAATTGCATCGGGTAGAGTCTTGTTTATAGGTGTGTAGAGCGCCACACTTATAAGCAGGAGGTTACTAGGCATTTAGGAATGTCTCTCTTTCTTCATGTTCTAGTTCGTACAATAGAGTCAGAATGTTCCCCTTTCATACGCAAATTCATGCTATGGTGTTGGCCATACGAAAGTAACAGTCACCCAAGTAACAGTCACCCCAAAATTCTTTCCTTACTCTGATGTTCTTAGACATGTCCTATTATTGAGGTAATTTGAGTGCAAAAAGTTTAGAATCTACATGATATAGTCCCTCCCGATTGAGTCATATAAGATTTTAAAAATTGTGCAAAGATTCGAGAGGAGTCTGTCAGTGCTTCAATATGTGTTAATTCTGATGTGAATATTGATCCTGATAGAATCGTGCTTTCCAGCTTCAAGTATTAAGTGCATCTAGTTCCTCGTGTTTTAGTTAGATAACTGGTGTTTGAGGATGATTTACCCAAGATTCACTAGCATAGTTGTCTTGTCACCCATCTCATTTTCTTGTTCAAAATACAAAAAAAAATCAAATCAAAGTCTAGTGAAGCCGTGTGAGGCCTATTTCGATTCACTAGCAACCTGTTGTCCAACTTATTATTCTTGGGTTGGTTTAATATATGTATAGTTGAATCTATTTGCATGAGATGGAGTTGGTAAAGAGGTGATTCACCCTTGTGTTTTAGTTTAGTAGAAGGTAGAGAAAGAGTTGTTATTAGGGTGATTTGTCGGTTGCTTGAAGTGTGAAAATGATTATATTAGACAGTAAGTTATAATTATTGACTCATGGTTGTTGTGGAAATTGAAGGCAGTCTAAATGTATGATTGAGTAAGTAAGCATGGGGTGAGAAATTTGTATAAGTGGATAAGATTGTATGGGGTTATAATATCATATTAAGGTTAATCATGTCTATTATGTGACTTTACCCCTTGACCTTCCTTTTGTTGGTAGTTGTAAACTAGTACTACTTGTGAAAAGGTATGTGGTAGATTTTTGAGGTATTTGGATAGAATGTTCAGATTTGACGGACTAGTATATTATGTTGCCTTCTTCATGGTAGATGATTGATGCTAGACCCTTGGCTTGAATTTAATGAAGGATGTGGATGTAAGAATAGTGGCATGAGATTAATGATGTATATTTTGTGGGGTTGAATTAGTAGGCTTAGTGTGTTGAAATAGTACATGCTAATGGACTATGATAAGGAAGACCGTAAGGTCAAGATCAGTTATTGTTGTTATGAAGTTCTAGTGTACCAGTGTTTCTTGATGTTTATTTCATGGTTTCCAAGTGAGAATCACGCGTAAGGTTGGGTTGAAAAATCATGTTTAGCACTAGACCTTAAGTTTTGAACAGTTGAAGTCCATGAAGGTGGATGTGATGATTTCTTGGTTAATAATGCTAGTTGTATGGTAATGGAAGTGATCTAATAGGATTGAATGGTGCACGCAAGAGATTAGGTTTATTTGATTTGTAGTGATGTATGATATTGTATGTATGATGTAGATGTATGCCTAAGGTGACATGAGGTTGCAACGTTCTTTCTAAGGCTATTACTTGTTGTGCGTGGCTAGTGGTACCATTGAATTGTTAAGTGGAGAAAGACTAGTTAGATGGTATATGGTGATCTAAATAGCTATGTTAAGGTGTTTTGATCGATAGTGTTAGGCCTTTTGCGATGATCTTGATTCTCATAGTAGAGGGATATAAATTTGAAGTCGCAATAGTGGTAGGCTATGTCGAAAGTGATATGGTTCATCAAAGGCTTGGTGATATCCATGTTAAGTGTTAGCATCTAAGCTTGAGTTTTGAAGGTTGAACCTATAGAAATAAGTGTGCAAGCATTATACTATGACTATTGGTGGCTATGGAAAGATAGAGTGTATCCCGGAAGGTAGTCATTCGGGTTAAGTTTTATGATATGCGTGTATTGTCATTTTTTTCATACCCTAGAGTGCAGTAAGTGTAGTTCAGTTAGAATCTGGTAAAGGGTCTCCCAAACTCTAGATGATGACTTGAAGCTAAGGGGGAGATGATAGAACAAATGACCAAGTAAGGCTCTCAGATTTTAGTAGTGATGCAGTATGATTTAGAACATCAGAAAGTGAGGGTGAATCTCAACCCATTCCTACCTCAGTATTTTTTTCAGTTATCTGGGTGCTTACACATGCCTTACGATTCAGTTTCGTGATCATAGTTCATGATCCCTGTATATGATAGAGTCATGTACTCTTCCAGTTCCAAGATAATGAGTTCTAGTTCATTCAAGTAGTCGAAATCACATTCCTTATGTTATGAACTCTAGTTGTGGTCATGCAACTCATGACACATGTACTTACTTTTTATAGTATGCTCAGTCCCGTATAAAAATCTTTTCATGCTTCAGGGTTTTATGTTTTAACCTTTTAGGGACCCTCCCTATGCAATGATAGTGGTGATGATGTAGATGTTCTTATTGATGGAAGATCATAGTATGCTTGTTTAGATAAGGCCATAAGTATGAAGTAAGATTTGGGGCCAAGTATTTGATACATGTGATGGTTAGTGGAAAAGCTTGTGTGTGTATATTTTAGGATAACGCGTAGGAGTTATATTGACAATAGTTTAGAAACTATGTGAAGTATGTATTTATGGGTGGTTGCCTTGAAGTTAACATGTGGTTATAAAATAGGCTTGAATAACGTTTTGGGATTGTAGTGGAAGGTCGCAATATGCATTAGCGACTTCATATTAAGAGTTCAGAGTAGTCATTGAATTGGTAAGGCATGTTATGCTTAAGATGTGATCTTTAAAAGAGGTATAGAAGGTGGCATCATATGGTTTAGAAAAATAGCGTGGTGTAGCATGTTGTATTTTTGTGACTTAGAGTTAGGCTTGATCGCGGTGTAAGGATTAAGCTATTTTAAACATTAGTAGAAAAAAATTTTGTCAATGCTTATATGAGAATTTTAAGATGAATTGAATGAATATGATATTTATAGGGAATAGTATAGTTAAGGGATATTCGAGAAGTGTGCTAAGCTTGAAAGTAAGAAGTTATATTGCCAAAGGTCTGGTAATTCTATCCTAATTTAGGAGTTATGTCTATTGAAGAGAATACTCCAGTTAAGTATAACGGTCCAGCATAATTCAGTCTGTATAGTCAGTAAGTCAGTTTAACAAGCAGATTCGCATGACTTGTTTTCTCGTCTTTTCATTTATTCATGCTACCCGAAATCTCAGACATGCAACTATTCCAAGATAGGGTATACTAGTAATTGCGAGTATAGATCAGTTCATGCGTCATGAATCAGATTCAGATTCCAGAGGTTCAGTTATGATTCAATTCGTAGGTTCCCTATGCATCGCCTCAGTTCCCCAAGTATCTTAGTGAATTGAGCATTCATAGAGGGACATAGGATCCCAAGGGGGAGATACCTCATTCAGTTGCATGCATAGATTCTTATTACAAGCCTTGCACCAGTTATCATTGCGTATTCAGTCATACATTCATACGTCAGTTCAGTCAGCTATGGATGCATTAAAAATGCATGTTCAATAGAAAAAGTTCAGCTTATCAGTGTATTTAGTCCTGCGTTCATGAGAACAACTTATTCACAGATCCATGCATCAGATATGCATGTTCATTATTAGAATCCAGCTTATGAATAGCTTCAGTCGTGTATTCCATTCATCAGATATGCACGTCCGATATAAGAATTTAGAATATCAGTAGTTCCAGTCTTATAGTCATGTTTTAGATCAGTGTATTCTTTCTTAGAGAAACATATCATGTCCGCGTTATTCCATACCTCTAAGATTCAATATGTTCCTACCCATCATTCGAGGACGAATGATCCCAAGGGGGAGATAATGTAACACCCCGTATTTTTGGGCTAGAGTTTAGACCATCGTTCCTACGTATATAGACCCGAACTGAATTATTCTTTATTAACATATGTGTGTCAATCACTCCTATCATAATGCCCCGTAAAATTCTTGAGTCGATTTCATTTTTAGTGTTATGTTTGAGGGGCTAACAGCTAGAATATTTTTCTAAGTGTAATGAGGACTTAGAGTCATTTTAGCTGGCAATATTTGGAATACATCTTTTCAACCTTTTCGACATCCGTTTTTAGATTTTCAAGTTACGTTATGATCAGGAAAGATCATAGTACAGCTCAGATAGGTTTCGGAATTTTTTGGAATGCATAAGGCTGCGTTTTGATTTCAAAACAGTAGCAAAACGCATAGCCTATTGCCCAGTTTTCAGCATTTCAGGGTCAACTTCAAACGATCATAACTCTCTGGGAGAGCTTCTACCTATCAAATGAAACCTCTTTGAGTCTTTTTTCCAATGAAAATAGTTTCATCCAAATCCAACATCTGAGTAAGGAGTTATACCCATTTTACTTCAACCCGTCAGCTTGTCAATTGAGGGACAGTTTCGAATTTGTTTATTTTCTTAGGGGCATTTTAGTAATTTCACCTCACCCAAATTTCGTCTATAACACCAGATTTAGCCCCCAATTCATCAAAATATAATCCTTTTCTCAAATTTTCTCTCAAGAACACCCCTTAGGGTTTCAAAATAAAAACCCAAGCAACTCAAGATTCAACCGTGGTTTTCAAAACAAATTGAAGATTTGGAATCCTCGCGACATAGGCTTCAAGAAGCACCTAATATTTTCGCATATAGAGGTACGTGGGGTTATGCTAAAAATATCATGGGCAATTAAATCATGTTTTTCAATGGGGGTTTTGAAATTATGAATATAATTATGCTTCAAATGTTTTAATAATATTGTTGTGGTCTTTTAGGCCTTTCCCCGAAATGATTTGGTATATATATATATATGTATATGCATGTGTTTCATAATGTTGATAAATTGAGAGCATGATTTACATGAAACCCCTCTCTTGATATGATGTTTTAAATTTTCATATGATATGAATTGTTTGAAATCATCTTGAAATGCATGTCATGAAATGTCTTAAAAATAAAATGTCATGATTTGGATATGATTTTTGACTTTCAAAGAGAGGGTTGTTTTGTTCATGTTGAAATATGTCCATATGATGATTGAATGAAGAGAATGGTATGATACTGATGACTTGCAAGTCGGGTATGACGATACCCTACAGAGTATGACATGTGATTGATTTGAACAAAGTTTGAGTGCATTAATTTTCATAAGAAAGGACGATATCCGAAGAAGGCTTTTGAGTGAAAGGGATCATCGCTGGAAACCGTAGTTTTTGATGCGGGCTATATGATATTGTATCCTACATGGTAGGATTAATAAAATTATTTGGGGTATCTCACATGGGGGGTTCCCGTGGTGTGCTCACATGGGGGGTATCACTGGCTCCAAATCCTGGTGGCTACTTGTATTGGAGGCTCGGCCGTCGAGCTAAAAGGTGGATTCCACTTAGTCATGGAATTACAAATTGTAGGGTATTTCACCTAGCTCAAATGCATTGCATTGGTGTTGAAAAATCATTACATTATGCCCATGTGTTTTCAAATGATTTGATATGAAATTGCTATATACTGGCTCTCACCTATATTGTGTAAAAATATTATATTTCCATTTTGATTTCTTTGCGTACCAGTACTTTTGTATTGACCCCCTTCCCTCCCAGGTTCGGAGGCACAGTCTAGGGGTCCAGATAACCTATAGATTTCTTCCGACAGATCACAGAATCAAGTGGTGAGTCTTCTATATTTCAGAAGGCCTGATGTCTGCTATTTCATTTATCATTTATTAGTTTTGGGTCTACTGGGGCCTTGTCCCAGTTTTAGATGGTTATTGTTTCAGTCATGTAGTAGAGATTTCGTAGACGATTTTTGAGATGTTGATTGAAATTGTGGGATATTATTCCCCATTTTTGTTTTCATATTATTCTTGACCATGTTTTTGTTATATTGTGTATCTTCCGCATTTCTTTTACCATATGAATTATGTGAACGATTACCAAACAGATAGGGGTGTTTCGAACCTTTATGGTTCGGAACACTCGTTACGGCTAGGGCCCCAGTTTGGGTCGTGACATAGATACTAGCTCGTCGTGGAGGCATTTTCTGTCATAAGAGAGCACGAGTTAATAGCAGAAAGGGACAACTGTAAGCATGATGGAATGTGAAAGAAAGAGAATGCTTTTCCTAAAATGTCTTGTAGCCTCTTGGTCATAGATGTGGTGCGCTACACACCGATGATCAAGACTCTATGCAACGTGGCTTGTCAGACTCCCTTGAACTCTCTCAACCTTAGGCTCTAATACTAAGTTTGTAACGCCCCAAAAAATGGGTCCCAAGACGTCACATGGGACTTAGGACTACGAGTAGCCTCAAGCCAACCCTTTTAGCCTACTGTTCACTTTATCACTTAATGTAGCTTACAAGCCCATCCATCCCATAATATTATGTCAAATCAGAGCATACACAATACGATGTAATATTCAAAGATACAAAAAAATCCATCACACCACAGTCAATCCGACAAGCCTCTACAAATTACATAACTGAGGAGCCATTGGGACAAATCCCCAACTGACTCGGATTGAAATAGGAATAAATATACAACAATGATAATCTGAATACTTAGTCCTCGAACTAGGAGGACTCACCCACTTTAGGGATATAGAATCAAGATACTCGGATATTATTGATGCTGCTGGGACTGAGCACCTGGACCTACATCATAGGAAAATGTAGCCCACACCCGAGGCTGTGGATCAGTACTATGGAATGTACCAAGCATATGGGGATGTATGC
The DNA here is from genome assembly GCF_002878395.1 of Capsicum annuum. Lineage (NCBI taxonomy): Eukaryota > Viridiplantae > Streptophyta > Magnoliopsida > Solanales > Solanaceae > Capsicum > Capsicum annuum. Next base: position 219,615,882 of record NC_061120.1, on the reverse strand, counting down.
AATTTAAGCAATATACATATTAAGTCTTTATATAAAACATGCATGCTATAACAATTGACTCACATAGCTTGAATAAAAGCATCATGATCACGGATGAATAAAACATATATTACAAAATATGTGAGTCATTTCAATAATTTCTCAATTCACTTCTTTGTTGGTTTCAACATCTGTAATAATCAATCTTTAGAATAATTTTCTTTAG
>NC_061120.1:219590672-219612677 GCF_002878395.1 Capsicum annuum | reverse complement strand
AGAAGAAAAAGGACTGCATCTGAAGGAGCATATATAGATGACAAGCTGCATTCAAATAACTCACTCATGCAATGATAAGAAAATCAAAAATCAGCAAAATCGCTCACCATCTTGAAGAAGAATCTAATTCCTTAGTATGTTTTAGACTGCATGTAATACAGAGGTTCTTGAGTTGTAATGAGTAAATTGTTTTAGTCTCAGTATTCTATAATATGAGTTAGGAGCTAGTCTTTGAGTTGGGGAAAACTCAGAGACTTTGGGAACACTTATCTTAGGAAGATTTGTGTTTTTGTAGTAATAGGAGTTAGAAGTTTTAATTCCTTATTTACAAGAAGTCTTGTAATTATGTTGATTGTTGAGGCTCAAAGTTATAGTGAAGATTGGGGTTAAATCCTGTAGAGGTACAGGTCATGTTTTTTTACACCTTTTTGAGCTGAGTATTTTCCACATAAAAATCACTGTGTTCAGTTTTTACTTTTGTGAACCACATATACTTACTTGTTCCACAGATAGGCAATTAGTAGGAATCATACTCTAACAAGTGGTATCAGAGGTTGTCTTAAATAAGATTTTATCCTAAGATTAGATCATTATGATGAATTCCACACCTCCTATTGGTAACAGTGAAGGTCAATCCACTACTAGACCCCCAATCTTTGATGATACTCATTTCATCTGGTGGAAAGCCAGGATGGAGATGTTTATTCTAGGAGAAGACTATGAATTATGGGATAGGATTACTGAAGGTTCTACTATCCCTATGAATACTGAAGATGGTGTGCAAGTTAGGAAAATAAGGAGTGAGTTTACTGCTGATGATCTTTTGGCCTTAAAGAAAAATGCTAAGGCAAAGAATATCCTAGTCTGTGGTCTAGGACCTGCTGAATACAATAGAATATCTACCTGAACCAATGCTAAGAAAATATGGGATGCCTTAGTAAATGCCCATGAAGGTACCTCTCAGGTAAGAAAATTCAGGATCTCTCTCCTTTTTACTGAATATAAAGCATTTAAGATGAATGAAAATGAATCATTGTATGATATGATGATAAGACTTACTACTCTAACAAATGAGTTAACCTCCTTGGGAAAAGTCATCACTGAAGAAGAACAAGTAGAGAAGGTTCTGAGGGTGCTACCAAAGTCAAAATAGAATGTTAAAGTCACTGCAATCAAGGAAGCAAATAAGGATTTCACAGGTATGACTTTGGATGAAATAGTAGGGAATGGAAGTTGATGGCATTAAGGAACAGAAGGCTTTTGAAAAAATCTTGGCCTCAAAAGCTTCTGATAGTGATGAAGAGATTGAACTGGATAAGGAACAAATTGCCTTCATAACTAAAAACTTCAGAAAGTTTTTTAAGAAGAAGAAGGGAACAGGTAGCAAAAAGCGTCCCAATGACAATCCAAATGGATGTTACAAGTGTGGAAAGACTGATCATCAGATCAGAGAATGTCCTCTCTGGGAAATAGAATTTAGGAAGGAAAGAGTTGAAAAAGAACAAAAGGCCAGGAGGAAGGAAAAGGAAGAACATGCCATGATAGCTAAATGGGGATCTGACTCTGAAAATGATGATGATGGAGTTGATGAGACAACATTTATGGCTTTTGGAGACTCAGACATTGAGGAAGAAGATGATGCTTCTAAGGTAAGTTTACTTCAACTAAAAGAAAAACTGCATCTTTTTTCTAAAACTAAACTTGTTTCCTTGATGACTGATTTAATTGAAAATCTCCAAGAATTAACTTCTGATAGGGATGAATTGTTCAACAGTCTTGCAAGTCTTAAATTTGATTTCACTGGCTTGAAAGCTTGCAAGCAAAATGTTGACAAATAAAATTGCACTCTCAAGGAACAAGTTACACTGTTTGAGTCCTTAAATAATGATCTTAAGTCCGAAATCCTTAAACTGACTCTCACTGACCATGGGAAAAGTCCATGAGTAAAGAACAAGAAAATACTGAACTTGAGTTAACTAAGTACAAACAAGAATGCTACGATTTGACTGAAAAGATGGATAAGCTGAGTCAAGAGGTGGAAAGACTAAAATTGGATCTTGAAAAGTCAAACAGATGGACAAATTCTTCAAGAATTGTCCATCAGCCTGGTAAAAGAAATCACAATGAAAAAGTAGGCTTGGGTTATTATAAAGAAGCTGATAATCTTCAAGACTTATGCTATATTTGTGGCAATCTTAGACATCCTACTATTGAATGTCCTATGGCAGCTAAAAACAGATCTAGAAGTCTGAACCTGACAACTAAACTTTCTCAGACCAAGAAAACAAGCACTAAAATTAGTCTGAGAAACAAGTCAGCCTACTTGCTTCCTGCTTGGACTATAAGGAATTTAATTCATCCTTTTACTAACAAAACATGACCCAAGATTGTCTGGGTTCCTAAGTCTAACCATTGATTTCTTGTGCAGGAGAAGGTGAAGGGAAACAAAAGGCACTGGTACCTAGATAGTGCTTGCTCAATACATATGACTGGTGACAAGCAAAAGTTTCTTTCACTCTCCAAAATAGATGGTGGGGGAGTCTCTTTTGGAATGAAAAAAGGGGAATCATAACTGGAGTTGGAAAAATTGCCTCATCTGAGTCAAAAGCTATGGAGGATGTTTATCTTGTGGAAGGACTAAAGCATAACCTGCTAAGCATTTCACAATTGTGTGACAAAGGTAATAAAGTGATTTTCACTGCTGCAGGTGTTAAAGTCAAAAGGATGGACACCAAAGAAAGTATGCTTAATGCAATGAGATACAGGAATGTATACAAAGCAGACATAATGGTAATACCAGGACCTGAGTTGACTTGTCTAAGTGCAATAGAAACTGATCCCCTCCTTTAGCACAGAAGACTTGGACATGCAAGTCTGAAACAACTGAACATACTTTCCTCTAAAGACATGGTATTGGGACTACCCAAGACCAAGTTAAGGAAGCAAAGTTATGTAGTGCATGTGTAAGGGGGAAACAGGTAAAATCCTCTTTTAAGTCAAAGAACCATGTTAGCACTACCAAATGTCTTAACCTGGTTCATATGGACTTGTGTGGACCAATGAGACAACAAAGTAGAGGTGGAAAAAGGTATATTTTTGTAATTTTTGATGATTATTCTAGGTTCACCTGGACTATGTTTCTAGCCTCTAAAGAAGATGCCTTTGAAATTTTCATTAAGAAAATAGAAAAGAAACTGGGCACTTCATTAGTTTCCATAAGGTCTGACCATGGAACAGAATTTGAGAATGCAAAATTCTTAGATTTTTGTTCATCAAATGGAATAGATCATAACTTCTCAGCTCCTAGAACTCCACAACAAAATGGAGTGGTGGAAAGGAAGAACAGAACCTTGGAAGATTGGCTAGAACAATGATGCTTGCAGCAAATATTGCCAAAAACCTATGGGCAGAGGCAATAAGTACTGCAGCATATATCACAAACAGATGCATAATCAGACCCATGTTAGAAAATACTCCCTATGAATTACTAAAAGGTAGAAAGCCTAACATTTCTCACTTTAGAACTTTTGGTTGTAAATATTTCATACATAATAATGGTAAGGATAATTTGGGAAAATTTGATGCCAAAAGTGATGAGGGAATTTTTTTAGGTTATTCACTTTATAGTAAGGCTTACAGAGTTTTAAACAACAGAACTAACTGTGTTGAAGAAAGCATGCATGTGATTTTTGATGAGCTTTGTGTTAAGACTAACCTACAGGAAGAAAGCAACACTGAGGAACAGGTTACACAACATGTTCCATCAACTGAAGTAGTCAAACTTGGGGGCACTTTCACAGGGGGAACTGAAGCTGAAGGCACAGTGTTAGGGGGAACTGAGCCATCAACTGCTTCACATCAGAACATTAGTAGTAATCCAAGCAGCTCACTAGGCTTGATCCCAAAAGGATACAATTATCAAGGTTCTCATCCCATTGAGAATGTACTTAATGATCTCACTTCTTGAATCACCACAAGATCTGGATTGAGAAGTATGTGTGCATTCAAGGCACTCCTGTCAGAAATAGATCCAAAAAAAGTGAGGCATTGCTTGATGTTGATTGGATCATAGCCATGCAAGATGAATTGAATCAGTTTAAGAGAAGCAAAGTATGACATTTAGTTCCTCTTCCAAAATATAGATCAGTCATTGGAACTAAATGGGTGTACAGAAATAAAAATGATGAGCATGGAATAGTCACAAGAAACAAGGCAAGACTGGTGGTTCAAGGATACAACCAAGAAGAAGGAGTTGACTTTGATGAGACTTTTACTCCTGTAACAAAACTTGAAGCCATAAGATTGATGGTTGCCTTTGCCTCTTACATGGAGTTTATTTTATACCAGATGTATGTGAAGAGTGCATTCCTAAATGGCATTCTCAAAGAATAGGTTTATGTGAAGCAACCTTTAGGATTTAAAAGCAGGGAGTTTCCAGATCATGTGTACAAGATGGATAAGGCTTTGTATGGGTTGAAACAAGCACCAAGGGATTGGTATGAGAGATTATCAAAGTTTTTGCTGGATCATGGACACACCAGAGGTAAAATTGACAATACCCTTTTCTTAAAAACTAATGGAAAGAAATTGTTAGTTGTGCAGGTGTATGTGGATGACATTATTTTTGGCTCAACCAACATGAATATGACTCATTACTTTGATAGAATCATGAGTTGTGAGTTTGAAAGAGCATGATGGGGGAGTTGAATTACTTCCTGGGTCTTCAAATAAAATAGTCAGCATCAAGAACAATGATCCATCAACCAAAGTATGTCAAAGAGCTTCTCAAGAAATTCTCCATGGAGGAAACTAAAGAAATAAGTACTCCTATTGCCACTGCCACAAAACTTGACCTAGATGAAACAGGTTCTGATGTAGAACAAAAACTATATAGAGGTATGATAGGGTCCTTATTGTATCTCACAGCAAGCAGACCTAACATTGTGTTTAGTGTAGGACTGTGTGAAAGGTTTCAAGGTAATCCAAAAGAATCCCGTCTGAAGTCTGCAAAAAGAATTTTCAAATATTTTAAAGGAACTAGTGATCTTGGTTTGTGGTATTCCAAAGGTAGTAACTTTAATTTGGTAGGATACTTTGATGCTGATTATGCAGGATATTTGGTGGACAGGAAAAGCACTACAGGTATGGCTCACTTCTTAGGATCATGTTTGATTACCTGGTCCACAAAGAAGTAAAATTCAGTAGCTCTGTCTACTACTGAGGCTGAATACGTTGCTGTTGGGTCATGCTGTGCTCAATTGTTATAGATCAAACAACAACTTCTGGATTTTGCGATAGATGTAGGTTGTGTTCCTATCTTTTGTGATAACAAAAGTGCTATAAACATAGCCAAAAATCCTGTCCAACATAAAAGAACTAAGCATATTGATATCCGTCATCACTTCGTTTGAGACAATGTTGAAAAAAGAAATATATCAATTATGTTTTGTTCAACTGAGGAACAAATTGCTGACATATTCACTAAGGCTTTGAGTAGGGAATACTTTGAAAAAAATAGGTTAGCATTGGGGATGATTAACATTGTATAAATCTCCTTCAATGATTGACTAGAATATGCTATGCCTGAGTGATTGTTGATTAATTCAGTCTTACACATTTAGTTGTGTGTCCTAATTCCAAGATTTAAAGCAATGTGATATATCTATGTGTTGTTTTTTGTAGATAGATGGATCATCAAGGCAAGAGTGGTCATGTACTAATCAAACACAAGTATGATTATTGTTTTCCATAGTAGCATTAAGAGAAACATGTCATCTACATGGTCCTTTCTATAATGATTAAAACCGCTAAAACCGAATAGTCATCTTCTTCAAAAGGCTACCAGACCTTTCCCATTCGTACTGAACTTCTACTTCAGCACGTTTCTCCAAAATCATAGTTCCTTCATCTTTCAACTTTCGTCTCATTCTTCTTAAATAAGTCTCTTGATTTCTCTCCTATTTCCACTTCTCGTTCAACCTCTGAATATTTACTATACTATGGAATCTTCCTCCTCCCCTCCTTCTTCCACAAAATATGACATTAATCCTTCTACACAACCTATTCTCCACCAAAACATCACTTTACCCTCACTTATCCAACCCCAAATCCTTCTCAACCTATCTGATTTCCCATTCTTCAAAACCTTACCACACCTCTTCTGTCACTCTTCATTCAAACCCTCGCTCCTTCCAGAACCCTTACCACTATCAGTTGCTCCTCTTTAAATCCTTGATCAAGATGAAATTCCAATTGACAACCTTATTCCTAGACGGTCAAGATCGACTCTGAAATGAAAACCCTCATTTGTTGCTATTGATGTCGATGATGATACTCCAGAACACTCTTTTCCCGTCATCCTTTCATCTTGAACTCCACATACTCGGAGAAGAAAACAATAGGAAGATTCTTGTTTGGAAGAGGCACTTAGGGAAAGTAAAAAGAAATGTGTAGTGCCTAATGCTTCTCCTCCCCTATGTGATTCCTCTCCTGACGTTCTCATTCTCTCCAAGAGAATGCTGAAGCAGAAGTATACCATAGCTAAAACATCAAAACCATATATTTCTCGTAAACTGTCCCCTTTCCCTCTCCCAAAGTATCCTTATCTTCAAAATCCACTGTCCAAGCCTCCAAGCCTCTACTGCCAAAGTCTCTACTAGAAAAGCCTCTAAAGATTCTCCAAAATCGTGTCACTTCTAAAGAAATGGGTCCCCAAACCTGGTCCTTCTGTCTCATCTGACTCAGATTCAGACTATCTTCCTGATACTTCTTTTGTGCCTCCTGTTTTGATACTCCTGCTGCTAACACTTCTCAGTCAAACCATGTTCTGTATTTTTAGAAATAAAAGATGGTTAGAGGTAGGGCTGTCACTGCTTTTAGGGGTTCTGATATGAAAACTTTGGTATCCAAATTGGGGCTCAGGGGTGGTCCTCCTTGTTTCTGCAAGGTACTCATCAAATAAGGTTTGGAAAAGATGAAGTGTATGAATTTTATACACATGGCGTTGCGATTGGGGAGATGATCACAACCTCTGTTCATGGAAAACTCATCAATCTTTATCCTACTGATTTGGGTAGGATTCTAAGTGTTCTTACTGGAGGTTGGGGTCACTATGTGAAAGGATCTTGGCCTCCTCTTGACACTATTCCATCCGCCCTTGATATCTACAGAAATTTTTCTGGAAAGCCTCTCCTTCCTTCTCATCGTAAGGTGATGAAAAATGAGATGTCTCCTCTTTCAGTTGTATTTTGATGTAGCCCACAAAATGATCTTACCCAGGCAGGAGAGGCACACAGTTAAAAGTTTTCTTGATCTTACTTTAATTGAACTATTGGATTCTGAGATTCCAATAGACCTTCCCCAACTCATCATTAAGCATATGCAAAGGGTACTCGTCAAAGATAAAAATGGTTATGCTCTGCCCTATCAGTTTTGGCTTGCCTTTGTGTTTGATGATTTTCGTGTCTCTGTCAAGGTGTTGTCCTTACAGACAACTAAGGATGTGATTGGACAAGTGAACCATGCTATGTTACTTACTGCTATGAGACATGCAGACAACCCTATGTAGAAGTTGCGAAATACCTTAGAGGCTAAGTAGGGTGAGCTGGAGGTTGCACAGGCTGTAGTAGAGGCTGCCCAGGCTATTCATGCAGATGAAAAGAGGGCCCTTGAAGCTCAAATTGCTTCCCTCACAGCCACTTTGGATAAGGAAAGAACTGAAAATGCTGGTATCGTTAGAATGTTGACCTCCTTTATCCCCTCTACCTCCTCAAAATAAACTCCTCCTTCATCCCTTAGTTTTTTTTATTTGCTACTTCTTAGTCCAACTTGTTTCTCTTTTTGGTCTTACTGGATAATGATAATTGTATCTATTTTTGTGCATGAAATGGACCTCCTTTTGCTTCACTTGATCTACTTCTGTTCAATTCAATGCTTAGTTATCTCTTGCTCTAACTCTTGCTTGTTTTAGTGATAGCCCCAGTGTCCATGGATTATTAAATAGTTTTTCACTAATTAGCTCAGCTTTTCGATGATGTCAAAAGGGGAAGTATAGATTATACAATGCTTATAACTCAACTGATTTAACCTGTTTCATTCTACTGTGATCCTTTTATTTAATTTCTTATTGAGTATGTCAGGTTCTTTGTAATACTGTGCTGATAAGTTTGTCATCATCAAAAAGGGGGAATATTTTAGGGCATAAGAAGTTTTGATGATAGAAAGATGAATGAAACATGTTGTGCAAGCTGGTCCATACAAGTGAAACTGCTTCGGACATATGGAGTGCATGCTGAAATTATGACATGCTAAAATTATTACATAAGCTGTCAACACATGGATAAGAAAAGGATGGTCACACGGCTATATGAAGATAATTGAAGCAGTTAGAGGTTAAGTAGATCAAGAAGTCTACAAGGTAGAAGGATAAAGCAAAAGAGTCCTACTCAATTTAGAAGAAGGAGAGATGGTTACAACAAGGAGTGAGTTACTTGAAAGAGTCCTACAGAAGATACAAGTAAAGAAGAAAAAGGACTGCATCTGAAGGAGCATATATAGATGACAAGCTACATTTGAATAACTCACTCATGCACTGATACGAAAATCAATAATCAGCAAAATCGTTCACCAACTTGAAGAAGAATCTAGTTCCTTACTTAGTATGTTTTAGACTGCGTGTAATAGGAAGGTTCTTGAGTTGTAATGAGTAAATTGTTTTAGTCTCAGTATTCTATAAACTGAGTTAGGAGCTAGTCTTCGAGTTGGGGAAAACTCAGAGACTTTGGGAACACTTATCTTGGGAAGATTTGTGGTTTTGTAGTAATAGGAGTTAGAAGTTTTAATTCCTTGTTTACAAGAAGTCTTGTAATTATGTTGATTGTTGAGGCTCAAAGTTATAGTGAAGATTGGGGTTAAATCCTGTAGAGGTATAGGTCGTGGTTTTTTACACCCTTTTGAGCCGAGTGTTTTTCACGTAAAAATTACTGTGTCAGTTTTTACTTCTGTGAACCACGTATACTTACTTGTTCCACAGATAGGCAATCAGTAGGAATCATACTCTAACAGCTGATTTTGGTGTGTTTAGGCCCTCTTTTACCCTTCACTTGTGCACTTCCTTGGACGGATTCATTTCGCACTAATTCACGTCCAACCTCGTGGTTGTACTTGTATCACATTTGTTCCGCAATAATTTGTGTGAAACTGGAAGAGAAATACTTTGCTAAAAGTCGGAGACAATGTAAGGATAAAATCTGTTGTTTGAATAGCAGGAAAGCAAATGGAAAATTCCGAAAAGAAAAAAATACTTTTCCCTTTTTTCCTCTTTAGAGTGTCTGCCATTGCAAGAAAGCCTATATTCTGGGAAAGTCTTCACATGAGATTGAGTGAAGCGAGATATGGAATCAGATGTTCACTACTTTAAAGTGTTAGCTAATCAACACTTTCACTTTAATGCTCTTATTTTGACCCCACTCTTCCTATTCTCCAGCTGTTATAAATCTCAGTGAATATATTGCTTGGAAGAACACAACCAAATTCTCCGCTGCCTCGCTTTAATCTTTCACTTTCGTATCAAGTTCTACATTGTGTTCTTTCACCTTTAATTTTCATAACAAATTCTACACTGCCGCTCTTTCACCTTTAATTTTCATATCAAATTTCACACAACATTTTCCTACACTACTTCTTTTTGACCATTCATTTCATATCACCTTTACTTCCCAGTAACTAATTAAAGAAACACCTAAAAAGGCTTATTACTAAACCATAACAGCTATGGAATTCTAACTATTGTTGTAGAAAAATCCATCGATTGCTTGATCCATCCAGTTGCACGAGGGTTTGGGTATTTGTTTTACTATAAGAGAAACATCAAATCTCTAGAAAAAGAATCTGAGGCTAGAGAATGTCAGAAATGGGGTGCAGCTACGAGTGGAGGCTGCCCAGAGAAACTTACATAAACTTGCACCAAACATCCAGGCTTGGTTAACTAGAGTTGATACCACTACTGCATGTCACACCCCTTTTTCGACTCCAAAAAAAAGATTTATATTTAGGTTTCGAAAGGGTTTTTATTATTAAAGTGACAAAAGATAAAATTTGTTTCGAAAAGGATTCATTTTATTCAAAACTCAGAGTCGCCACTTGGCATAATCCAGTGTGCCAAGTCTCCTTTGGAAAACCCTTTTCAACACAATTTTGACTCTATAAACTGATCCGCCAACAGAGATTCCGACTAAGGAATTCTGTTGACCGAGGGGAAGGTGTTAGGCACCCCTTGGTCCCATGGTTTGACCACGGTCGCTTGGTGGAGTGTATTGGCTATTTTGGCATTGCAGATGTATAAACCACACAAAAACACATAAAACAATCAATCAAACACACGAAACAAAACAAATCCAAAATTTAGTGTTTAGTCCAATTATACAATCTAAAATATAAAAAAAGTGCGAAAAATAAATCTTATTCTAACCTAGTCCTAGACTAAACTCCAATGCTTCACCCGATGCCTCGGGCCTTCATCACAAACGTTTTTCGCCAACGTAATACTTCAGGGCATCCCCCGGTGAATAAATACAATGTATACCGTGGCATTCCCCGGCTAAATGAATACATTTTTCATATGCAAAAAAAATAAACCATTCCCCAAACATTTCAAGCACTCAAACAATCCATAAGTTCTAAATTTGCCTACCCAAGCCTACTATTTCCCTACGCTTTTGACAGTCTTATCATGATACTACCGAGTTCGCTAATATTAACATTCATTTCAAATTCAATAACAATAGATGAATCAAAACACTACAATATTCACTTTATCACCTTTCAATTCCCGTCTTCCCCAAGTTAAAATCTATCCCAAACGAATTCAAATCCTTCAATTACTCTATTCAAATGAAATCAATCAATTAACATCAACCACCATCCATAATCCAAACATAATCAAATCAGATGAAACAATATTCACGCGCCATGAATTTACCACACCAAATATCAATAATTAAGCTCAATTGAGAAGGATGAGAAATGGACCTTAATGACCTTCAATGTATTATTCAGTTAAACGAGCCATAATCCGTGTCCGCAGCCTTGGGTTGAACCTCAAACAAAACTACCAACTCGACTATCTACCAAACCCGAAACACAGAATATTCATGAAATATAATCCGAACAGCAATCCACGGGCACGAATAAACTAACCCGAGAATCACAAATCACAAGAAAAACTGTAAAACCCGTGTGCCTGTAGCTCCGACGAGCTCGGACGGTAACTAGAATTGATGAAACAAGTTAGAATCCGGCGACCTTAACGTTCTCCGACGGAATCTCATCTAAAACCAAGAAAAATGAAAAGATTTTGGGGGATTTTGAGGGCTGGGGGTCGCTGTTTCGCGTCGTCGGAGCTCCGGCGGGCTCAAACACGACGAGAACCAACGAGAACAGATCGGATTTCGACTTCTCTCAGGCGAAACTCGCCGGAGCAGTACCCCTTTTCCGATTCTCTCCTTCTCTCTCAAATCTCTTCTTTCTCTCTACCTCTCTCAATAGATCTCTCTCTGTTTCTTTCTAACTCGCGATTTCCTTTTCTGATCTCTCTCCCGTCTCCCATTTCTCCATTCTACTGTGTGTTGTGTGTTTTCCGTTTGTTCATTGAGAGTGGGTGTGTAGGTCTATGAATAAATTGTAGTGGGTATTGATGGATGGTCTCTTTCCGAATGGAATTGAGAATGGTCTCTATATTGGTGTGTGTTGCTGTGAGTGTGTGATTATGTATGTTTTGCCGTGGATGAGAGGATGGATAAATGAGTGTTTGTGTGTTTGCTCTGTGTGAGAAGAAGAAGAAGAAGCAAAAATCCCTCTCCCCTTTTTCGTGCCCTCTGTATGTATATATTGTTGTGGGTATCCAGTGAGGTGAGGGTGGGGTAGTGAGGTAGGGTAGGTGGGGTAGAGGTAGGGTAGGTGAGGTGTAAGGATAAAGTTTGTTAGGATAGGATCCAAAAAAGATAAAATTTGTTAAGGGTTGTTATTTTTGTCATTTTATGGAGGGTATAATCACGTGGGTAAGGGTGTATGATAAAGTGAGGTAAAAATGAATAATATTGGACTTGGGAGGGACAAAATTAGGTGTCTACACTGCAGATGTAAAAGGTGTGATGCAATGTAGAGCTGAAGTTGAAAGAAGAGTCTGTTTCTTTGGTTGGTGTCCAAACTTGGAGTCACGTTACTTGCTGAGCAGAAGAGCTACGAAAATTGCCTTGGATGTTATTGAACTTCAAACTGAAGGCAACAATTATGTTGATTTCTCCTATCCTGTACCACCTGTTGAAGTTGAAGCTATACCTAACGGGGTTGAGGAGTTTGAATCCAGAAAAAAGAAAGAGGAAGAGGTCATGGAAGCTTGGGTCGCTATGGTTGGTTGGGATATGTGGGATGGGTGGTGTTGGTAGGACGACACTAGCTGAGAAAATAAGAGCAAGGGCTAAACAAGAAAAGTTATTTAATGACGTTGTCATGGTAACTGTCAGTCAACAACAAAATTTTTAAAAAATACAGGATGGGATCGCCGGAGGAGTCGGTCTGACATTAGAAGGGGACGATTTGTTGCAGCGTGGAGATCGACTGCGTTCAAGGTTAATGTATAAGGACAGTCGCGTCCTTGTAATTTTGGATGATGTTTGGGAGGTTGTTGATCTAAAGAGGCTTGGGATTCCCAGTGGCAGCGACCACAACTATTGGTGCAAAGTTACATTGAAAACACGTCTCCGAGATGTTTGTGATGCTATGGAGGCTCAAAAGATCGTAGAAGTTGGAGTTTTATTGAAAAAGAAGCAGGTCCTTCTGAAAGCCGGTAATTCGGTTGATGATCCTTCTCTTCTTCACATAGCAAAAGATGTTGCGGAAGAATGCAAGGGGTTGCCGTTTGCAATTGTTACAGTTGCTGGAGCACTAAAGCGTAAAACCAAGCCTTCGTGGGAGGATGCCCTTAAACAGTTACAAAAATCAGCACCAAGAAACATCCCAGGAGTGCTTACAAATGTGTATCAACCCCTGAAGGTAAGCTATAATCACTTGGAAAGTGATGAAGCCAGGTACGTCTTTTTGCTTTGTTCCTTGTTTGAGGAAGATGATGATATTTTGATTGAAGAATTACTCCGATACGGAATGGGGCTTGGCATCTTTTCTGAAATCGAAAATTTAGAAATAGGATATGTCTTCTGTTAGAAGCAGTGAAAGATAGTTTCTTGCTATACCAAGATTCATTGAAAGATTGTGTCAAAATGCATGATGTGGTCCGTGATGTGGCTATATATATTGCATCTGAGGGTAATCATATTTTTATGGTAAGTCACGATGTGAACTCGGAAGAGTTCCCAAGAAAAGACTCTTACGAGCAATATAGTCACATGTCAATTGTTGCAAATAAATTTGATGAACTTCCTAGACCAATATTATGCCCAAAACTGAAGCTTCTAATGTTGAAACTCTGTTCTGGATATCCATTCAAATTACAGGAGGATTTTTTTTATGGAATGGGTGAACTCAATGTCTTAAGCATGACGGGAGGCACATATATGTACTCCATTCAGACTTTTCCAGCATCCATTCAGAGGTTGTCAAATCTGAGGACGCTGTGCCTGAGTGACTTAACGTTGGATGATATATCCATTATTGGGGAACTTGTCACTTTAGAAATTCTCAGCATCAGAAATTCTAACTTAGAGGAGCTGCCGGTGGAGATTGGAAAATTGACCAATCTAATTTTGTTAGAGTTTTGGAATCATCTAGGAGAACTTAAAAAGGTTTTACCGGGGCTCTTATCAAGACTAGAGCTATGGAATGAGCTAGAAGAATTTAAAAGGATTCCAACAGGGGTATGGAGTGAGCAAGGAGAACTTAAAAGGATTTCACCAGGGGTCTTATCAAGACTAGTTCGATTGGAGGAACTACATGTGGTGGGAGTAAGACACTGTAGTTACTCCACCTTGAGGGAGCTGGAATCCTTATCGAGATTGACTGTATTGACATTAGATGAATGTTCCGAAGATGTGATTTACAGTAACTTGGTCCTTTCCTCCAAGTTGACACGGTACATTCTTCATGTGGGTGGAGTTGGCATAGAGGATTCAAGCATGGATAATTACAGCAAAATTATTGCTTTAGAGGTCACTGAGACAGCCCCATTGGGTGATTGGATCTGCCACCTGTTGAGGAAGAGCGAACTTGTACATTCAACAGGAAAGGGCTCCGAGAATGTACTGACTGAGTTGCAGCTGGATGAATTTCAGAATGTGGAATATCTCTGCCTCGAGGAATGTGATTCATTGACACATTCACTGAATATCTATTGTCAGAATAATATTCCGTTCCCCAAACTCGAAAGATTGGAGGTAAGTGAGTGTGGTGGTCTACAGTATGTCTTTTGTGTGCTCTTGGCTGGAGAGAGTTCGACAGCAGCTTGCCCTGATGATGATGACTAGGAAACGGAGATCTCTCACAAGACACATATCGGACCAGGAATAATAAAGTTCCCCAATTTATACAAGTTGGAACTTCGTCGTCTACCATGCTTCAGTCACTTTTGCAATGACACTGTTGAGGGCATTGAGTTTCCAAAGTTACGATTCATCAACTTCAAGTTCTTACCTGAGTTCCAAAATTTCTGGCCAACAGCCAACAACTCCATCACCGACTCAAATCCTCTTTTTCATGAAAAGGTCTGCTTCTACTTCTCTACTTTTATTTGGTGGAGAGTTTTATGAATTAAAATTTTACCTTTAACTTGAGCATTAAAGATATTTACTTACACAATGTCTATTTTATTTTTCTTTAAATTATACTATATGATTTATTAATTGTTTGGGTAGGTACTTTATCTATAATTTAAATTGTATTTGTTTTTTCTATTGAGTTAATTTATCAAAATAAAACCAAACCAACTATCGGTCTTTTTCAGAGTTTTGGGTCACGTAAACACTATTCCAATCTTAATTTTGGTCTCAAATTCGAAGAAAATATAGGAAGTTAATAAATCATTACATATGAATATGAGAGAACAAATAAATAGACATTTTTCATCTTCTTTTTGATGAAAAGGTGTGTTCTACTACTCTATATGAATTAAAATATTACCTTATACTTTTTTCGGTAGTGAATACTTCCTTACATGATCACTAAACATCTTTACCTACGCAATGTCTATTTTTTCAACTATTACTAGTGTTAAATCTTTTTTAAGAAAACAAATATAAATGTGTTTTGAGATGTTAAAAACTCTTTAAAATATGAAATGAGACCATAACAAAAGAAGAGAGACCTCTAGAAACAAATGCTTCCCAACAATTAAACAACTACCAAATAATATTGATACTTCATCCTTTTCAACATTTGCAGGTCTCTTGTCCTAACCTGGAAATACTAGATATCATGGAGGCTGGCAGCATAACTGCTCTATGCTCTCACCCACTTCCAACTGCCTCCTTCAGCAAACTTGTAACCTTGTCAGTAGGAAATTGTTGTAAATTGAGAAACTTGATGACTCCATCAGTTGCCAGAGGTCTTCTGAATCTCCAAGCACTAGATATACGTGACTACCATTCAATGGAAGAAGTGATCACAGAAGAGGAATGACAAGGAGAAGAAATCATGACTAATGAGCCCTTATTTCCCCGGTTGGAAGAGCTGAAGCTTAAGCTTCTACCAAAGCTGAGGCATTTCTTCCTGACGAAGCGTACTCTTGAATTTCCATTTCTCAGAAAAGTGAATATTTATGATTGCCCTGAAATGAAGATATTTGTCCAACATGGGTCTGTGAGTACACAGAGTCTCGAAAGTGTGAACGATGATAGGGTGAAAGTAGATGATCTGAATAAATGGATACAAGAGAGGTTCAATTCTTAGGTTTGTCTTGTGTTGCTTGATGTATAACTAATTAGTGCTCTCTTTCCGTCTTAATAGTAATATTCAGACACTTACTTATGTTTGTCACTTGAAGCAACTTCCTTTTACCTTACCTAAATATTTCCAATTAGAAATTTAAAGTAATAGCACAGTCATCTCTATTCGTTTGTAATTTCTACTCTCAGGATTCAGGAAGAAGTTATAAAGTGATGCTGTGAATCTGAAGCTTTAATCTAGTGATGGAAGAAACTAGTAATCGATGAAATAGTCCAAGTGTGTGCAAGTTTTAGCTCGAACATCACCTGATATCTATGCTCATGGTGGATGTAACACGCAGACAACAGCTTTTGCCCAGGGACTTTGTATCTGGATTAGTAATTTTTAGAAGTAGTTGATTGAGTGCAGGTATTGTTGGAGGAAAAATCGCATCCCATGCAATTTAATTATTAACCATCGATGTGCTGGAGCTCCTAGGCCTTGACCCTGGCAGATAAGGTCTCTCATGAACTCTTTTTAGCATTCCAGTTGTGATCTGGTCTAGATCAATTGCAATTCCAAGAAAGTGGTGGACGTCATCCCTCTTTGTGCGTCTGTAACATTGACGAAGCTAGGATTTTGAGTTTATTGGTGTTGTATTCTAGAAAAGCAAGCATACTGGATTCCAGATAAATTGTTTATACATATTAAGTGAAACTTTTAAACACAAATACATGACAGAACCCGTAGACAGGCTTGTAGCTCCGTTCCTGATGCTCAGTTAACACCTTAATAAACTGTATACACACAAAGCTAAACAAACTATCTAAATCAACTTCATCCTCAACAACAATTCCCTATTCTACATAACATATAAATAATTTCCAGTTATATTATGATTTCGGATAAATAAAAAGAAATCCAGAATTCAATAAAAAATTCACGATGACATGCAGCAGCCACCAGAACCTGAATCCTGTCCTGGAACAATGATCCTTTCTCCCTTTAAAGATTGTGACTTTCCATAATCAGCTCCCGGAGTTGCTATGAGCATATTCTTGCTAATCATTTGCTATAAATTTCTGTTAATACTGTCATGAATGCACTCTCGACATTTGTGGATTGAAGAGCTGATGTTTTCATAAAGAAAAGATTCTCCCTTTCTGCGAATTCTTGAGCATCTTCAACTGGTACAGCTCGAAGACTTCCTAAATCACTTTTGTTCGCGATGAGCATTATAACTATGTTCTTGTCTGCATGACCTCTTAGTTCCTTGTCACGACCCAAATTCGGGATCGTAATGGAACCTATCCCATCCTCCGTGATAGGTAAGCCAAATACCTAATTCCACGAACAACATCTCAAACTCATAGAAGCGGGATAAAATAGAACATAACTTATCCCGAATAATCTCATAAGTAGATACATAGTCTAGTAAATCAATTCGTAGATGATCTCAGGTTTGGAAGTCACTTACAAGCCACTAAATATGAACCAAAAGAAAGTTCAAGTCTTTCAAAATGCGAAAAATGCATAAGAATAAAGCTGAAGGAGATTTCAGTAGTCACTGAAGCCAGTAGCAGCTACCTCGAATCTCCTATGATGCTAGCAATGAAGGAACCACAGAAATCAATATCCAGAGGTTGTCGGATCTGTACCTGCACGTAGGGTGCAAAAAAAGCAAGAGTGAGTACGGAACCACGTGTACTCAGCAAGCATTATCGATCGACCCTATTTCAAAGTGGTGACTAGTGATACCACACAGAGGCGGAGCCAGGATTTCAACGAAGGGGGTTCAATATTCAAAGAAAACTTAGAATTTCAACTAAGGGGGTTCCATGTTCAAAGAAAACTTAGTCAAAGGGGGTTCAACACCTACTATAACCACATAAAAAATAATTTTAATCATGTATAAATAGTATATTTTTCCGTTTAAGGGGTTCGGCCGAATCCCCGAACAGAAGGCTGGCTCCGCCCCTAACACCACATAAAACATTTAAACACAAACACACAACCTGCACTCTAGAAAACCATAGTAATCTAGCAGAATAGTCCAGTTTAATAGTAATAAAGATATCATAACACAATCCAAGAATTTCTCAATCTGGTAAAACAAATAACACATATACAGTAAGTACAAATTCACAATCCACTTCAACCAATCTGAAGCAAATAAATCAATGCAATAAGATGCAATGCTATGCAAACGTATATACTGTGCAGGAGTGCACTCCGATCCCATAAATAGATATAATACTGTGCAGGCGTGCACTCCGATCCCATAAATATATATATAATACTGTGCAGACGTGCACTCCGATCCTATAAATATATATAATATTGTGCCGGCGTCCACTCCGATTTCGTAAATATATATAACACTGTGCAGTGCACTCCGATCCCATAAATATATATAATACTGTGCAAGCGTGCACTCCGATCCCATATGAAATGCAATGCATGATGTGCAGGCGTGCAACTCCTATCCCAAGTCAAATCAGACATCCATTTCAAAGTCAACTTAATTTATCAAGTGAGTGAGAGTATCATCATTAACTAGCTTTTTCAATAATCACCATAATAAATCAGTCCATCAGGCTAACAAATAGGGAAAAACATTTTAAACATACAATTAACTGATTTTATCCCCTCAAATAATACCGGTACCCTCATAGATCCATACGGGACCCCCCAATTCCCATTACTCCCATTACACATAACTAACAAATATTCAAATAAGCACGTTGGAAAAGAGTCTAAGGAAAGTCTCAACTTGCCTGAACCCGAAGTCAAGCGTCAATTAACAAACTTGCCTTTACGCAGGACTTCTGAATAGTTAGAATCTATTCAAATATATATATAATCCCATAAGAATACGAACTAGCAGGTCAAATTTTTCAACTAAACTTCATCATTATTTCAACCCCAAATCAAGAACTCTTACTCCGAATATATGGTAGCCTGGCTAGCATAGTTATAAAGGAACTGTAGGAACAATACTTACATATAGGATTCTAATTTCTAATTCACCCCTTCACGTTGTTCTTAAGACAATTTCTTAGTGAGGACAAAAGAAATCTTCTAATAAAGACAAAAAAAAAAATCTTTAACTTAGTTTAACATAAAATATAGTATAAACAAGACTTTAAACCATGTTACTCACGGTTTTCATAGCATCAGTGGGAACGAATTTGTTAGTCACTGATCTTTAACATTATTTTAGTAAGTTTTCCTATGATTGCTTATGCTTCTGTTTCTAATCTTACCTTTACACAATTTATTAACTTCTTAAGATCACTATTAAATTATAAAGATTATATATATCTTGTTATCAAGTCATACATGTACTAGACAAATAGGATGACTCCACGGAAAGCAAACAGAATCAGTACACTAACCTGAAAGTTGTTTGCTGACCCTGATTGTTATTTAGGAGAAAACAGAAGTAACTTCTCTGAAATGAGCTTAATATTTGCTTTGGAAAATAAAATGTTTGTAGCAGCAATTTTGTTGTTTGTCTTTCTCGACTTTCCTCTGAACTGCTAAAGCGTTACCTTGTGGTTATCTGATCATCAAAACTTATTCTTGTTCCTTACCATGTGAAACAAGCAGAAACATGGAAATACTGACATTGAAGGAGTTCTAACTTCTGTTTCCAATTTCTATAATTTAATAGACCCTATTTGATGCTATCATGATCACTTTTAATTTTTATATTCTAAAGAATTTTCCCACTACAATCTGTCTCCTGACATAGGTCCCAAAAAAATTAAATTATAGACCAAATTGATTAAATAGTTTGTAGGGTCATTACATTCCTCCAGCCATCTAGGCATATGATCAAATGATTGGCATTTTGTTAAGTCATAAACTAGCATCGCGCCAACTGCACCTCGATAATATGTGCTTGTTTACTACGCTCTGAGAGAGATATGAGAGATTCATTGAGTTACAACAATTATCAAATTGGCTAAAGTTATTGAGATTCTTAAGTATGCCAGTGGAAGAAACTTTGCTGGTATTTCACCAACTTTATTTAGACATTACAACCAATTATACGAAGAACAGAAACTGGAAAATTAAGATATGATCCGAAGCCACCTCTTCCATATGAAGAATTAAGTATTTGAAAGACGGTAGAAATAAGGATGAACATAAAGCAGCAACATAACTCGAACAAATAAAACACAATCATTAGCTAAATATGTTATAAACCAAACGGGAGAGCCCAACCCAAAAGTCTTTTGGGTTGGGCTCTCCCGTTTGGTTTATAACATTGGTGCTTTCATTGAGAGTCCCATGCTTTCAACAAGAGGAGTAGCTAAGTTACCTTTGATTGTGTAGATAGTAGAAGCCAACATGACCCCTTTTCACTAAGGAAGAAATGTTGATTTCAAAACAGTAAGCGAGAACACTAGAAAAGAAGCATCAAATGACTGATATTCAAGGGAAGTTTGCTGCTCACTTAGCATACAAAATGGCATTAAGACACAAGGCTAGTACCCGAACCATTGCCAAATCTGTTAGAAAGTCCCACATCACTAATCAATGAGATGGGTTATCACTTCATAAGCTTGGACAATCCTCCTCCTCATAAGCTAGGGGTTGTCCAAGCTTATGAAGTGATAACCCATCTCATTGATTAGCGATGTGGGACTTTCTAACACCCCACCTCACGCCCAGGCCTTGTTAACTGGGCGTGGATGATCCACCCGAACCTCACGTCTGGGGGCGAACATTCATTGATAGATGGGAATCTCATTGATTAGCGATGTGGGACTTTCTGACACCCCACCTCACGTCCTAGCCTTGTTAACTGGGCATGGATGATCCACCCGAACCTTACGTCCGGGGGCGAACATTGATTGAGAGATCTCTTGATACCATGAAGAAATTTGTGAAGAATTTTTTTCTATATGTTTTATTCATCTTGATATCACATATATATACAAGTACAAAAGCATCTTAAGAGAACTATGTAGACTAATTATTCTTGTACAAAAGAATCCTAAGAGAATCCTAAGCAAGAATCCTAAGAGAATACAAGAGCATCCAAAGAGAATTATGTAGACTAATTATTCTTGTACAAAAGAATCCTAAGAGAATCCTAAGCAAGAATCCTAAGAAAAATACAAGAGAATGCTAAGTAACTATGCTTTCCCTTTGTTTCATCTTACTTCTCTTTTGATCTTCTTCCAATAGTTTGGTGTCACCATTAATTCCAACAAAATCCCACCTCAAGTATTATTGTATCTCTCTTTGCAGTTTCTGAAAAACATTCAGACACAAAAATGATGCCGACATATAGTAGACAAAAGGATAAGGGGTTTGTTCACCAACTTTCAGTGGTTGCAAATGAAGACGACATTACAATCACTTGAAGTTGCAGAGTTGATTGCAAACCAGAAAAGTAAAGAGGTCTTCCCTCTTATGATAATCAAAAGTATCAAATCATTAAGGAGAAGAAAACAATTTTAAACTTGCACGAAATAAAACAATATCGCTTTAAATTATGAAAATTCTACAAGTACACCCCTATGATATATATTATTCACTTGATTCGATTACATTTTATGTTCAAGAATTCAGTGCTTAACTATCAATATAGCTTTCTAGGTCTTCAAATGCGACGGTCTTCTACCAGGTGATGTTCAAGGCCTCCCATTCTAATACCTTTTAGGTTTTCATCTAAGTTACTCATCTTTTGATTCAACACCTTTTGAGTGCTTTACTAATTGTATATTCTCTTATTTTGAATCTTATATTCTGTCAGGTGCAGGACGACGCTTCTTCTTCATCTTCTTCTTCATTTTTTAATAAAAGAGAGGCTAGTGTGTTAGAGTATGCATCCTACTAATTGCCTATCTGTGGAAAAGTAAGTGAACGTGGTTTACAGAAGTAAACGGCACACAGAGTTTTTATGTGGAAAACACCCGGCTCAAGAAAGGTGTAAAAAACTACGACCGGTATTCTACAGGATTTAACCCAACTTCACTAAAATACTTAAGCCTCAACAATCAACAAAATTACAAGACTTCGTGTAACCTAGGAATTAAAACTTCTAACTCCTATTTCTACAAACACACTAATCTTCCCAAGATAAGCGTTCTCAAGTCTTCGAGTTCCCAAACTTGA
>NC_061120.1:219580549-219587672 GCF_002878395.1 Capsicum annuum | reverse complement strand
GACGAATTTTGGTAGATCGTGGAATTTGTATTGGAGTAGTACGTTGTTTCTCTGTATTTTTCTGGAGAGAGTTGAGAACTGACGAAGGCTTCGACCAATTGAAGCCAATTATTGATTTAAAAGACGGAAAAGATTGAAAAAGCAATGGGAGCACCGAGATTAAGCAGGCGTCGCCCGCCCAATAGCACCGATATATCCCAGGCGGCGCCTGGTTTACTGCAGTGCAGTTTGCAGGGCGCCGCCCGCTTATCGCGCGGGCTCACTGATTCGTGATCCCAACGTGGCCTAAATGACGTCCAAAAATTCCGAAACTTATCCGAGATGTACTATGGACTTCCACAATCATAACACAACTTGAAAATCGAAAAGCGGATATCGGGAAGGCCTCCAAATAAGTCCCCGAAGTTAAGGGCTCAAAATAAAACTAAGTATTGGAATGTTTTTATCAAATTTTCAAGATATGACTTCTTTCAACTCACTCCGAGGGCTTAAACGTCACGAAAACTATACGGGGTATTACATTATCTCCCCCTTGGGAACATTCGTCCTCGAATGTCTGTCGTAAGGCTCGGAATAGATAGAAAACTGAGGATACATGACCGAAATAACCTACTCAATTAACTCAACTTCATCTTAATCTCTTGGACATTTCAATGAATGCTATGAGCTCTTAATGATAACGGATAGATAATTGAATCGAGAATAAGAAAGAATAGCACCTTCGGTTTTCTCGGAGAAGAGATGGGGGTATTTAGCTCGCATATCTGCTTCGGCTTCCCAAGTAGCACCCTCAACAGACTAATTTCACCACAACACTTTGACCAAGGGAACTTCTTTGTTCCTTAGTCTACGGATTTGGAAATCTAGTATCTCAACTGGAGCTTTGTCATACGAAAGATCATTCTGAACATCAGGACTCTTCGATGGATCTATCACAACGGAATTACCTATACACTTCTTAAGCATGGATACGTGGAATACAGGTTTGACAGCTGACAATTCTGCAGGCAATTCAATTTCATAAGCTACCTTTCCAACACGGTTTAGAACTCTGTAAGGGCCAACATAACGAGGGCTAAGCTTTCCTTTCTTGCCAAATCTTTTCACCCCTTTCATGGGTGAAATCTTCAGATACACAAAGTCACCAATTTCAAATTCAAGTTCTTTTCTTCTCACATCGGCATACGATTTCTGACGATTCTGAGCTATTTTCAGTCTTTCTCAAATCAGTTTAACTTTCTCCATAGCCTCGAACACTGCATCAAGTCCAGTCATAGCAGCTTCACCCACCTCGAACCAACCTATGGGTGATCTACATCTTTTACCATATAAAGCCTCAAATGGAGCCATCTGAATACTAGAATGATAACTGTTATTATAAGCAAATTCAATTAGCGGCAAATGTTCATCCCAACTACCTTTGAAATCAAGTGTACATGACCTCAACATATCTTCTAAGGTCTGAATAGTCCTCTCAGCCTGACCGTCTGTTTGCAGATCAAAAGCGAAACTAAGATGAACTTGGGTACCAAGACCCTTCTGGAAGGCTCTCCAAAACTGTGAAGTGAACTGAGTACCCTTATCTGAGATGATAGACAAGGGAACTCCATGCAACCTGACAAACTCACGAATGTACAACTTAGCATAATCCTCTGCAGTATAAGATGTATGTGCTGACTTAGTCAATCTGTCAATAACAACCCAAATAGAATCATGATGACGACGCGAAAGACGTACACTAGTCACAAAATCCATATTCACTACTTCCCACTTCCAAGTTGGAATGCTAAACTCTTGCATCTTACCACCAAGTCTTTGGTGCTCTACCTTAACCTGTTGGCAAGTTTCACACTTAGCCACAAACTCCCCTATATCCTTTTTCATACCACTCCACTAATAGATTTCTCGCAAATCGCGGTACATCTTGGTAGCGCCAGGATGAATGGAATATTGCGCGCCATGTGTTTCAGCCATAATTCTCTGCCGCAAATCATCAACACATGGAACACACAATCTACCCTGCAATCGAAGCACACCATCACCCCCTTGGGAGAAAACCTCTACCTTTTGGTCCTTGACTGACTCCTTTAGTCTGACCAAACTAGAATCTAAGTCTTGCTTCTCTTTCACCTCCGAGACTAAAGAAGACTCAGAACTACTCTGCACTAACATACTCCCTTCAGTAGAATCAAGAAACCTAACACCCAATATAGCCAAACGATGCACATCACGAGCTAATTCTTTCTTATCTTCCTCCACATGAGAAACACTACCCATAGACAATCTGCTAAGGACATCTGCCACAATATTGGCCTTGTCCGGATGATACAACATACTCATGTCATAATCTTTTAGCGATTCTAACCATCTCCTCTGCCTAAGATTCAACTCCCTCTGAGTAAATACATATTGCAAGCTTTTGTGATTAGTAAACACATCTACATGAACACCATACAAATAATGTCTCCAGATTTTTAAAGCAAAAACTACAGCAGCTAATTCAAGATCATGAGTAGGGTAATTCTTTTCATGAGGTTTCAACTGTCGAGAAGCATAAGCTATAACTTTACCTCGCTGCATCAACACACAGCCCAAATCAACTCTAGAGGCATCATAATATACAACAAAACCATCAGTACCATTACGCAAAGCTAACACTGGGGCTGAAGTGAGTCGAGTCTTCAACTCTTTAAAACTCTTGTCACAAGAATCTGTCCACTGGAACTTAACCTTTTTCTGGGTCAACCGAGTCATAGGAGATGCAATAGATGAGAAACCCTCAACAAAACAACGGTAATAGCCAGCTAGACCCAAGAAATTCCTAATGTCTGATGGGGAGGTAGGTCTAGGCCAATTCTTTACAGCTTCAGCCTTTTGGGGATCAACTCTAATGCCTTCGGCGGAAACAATATGGCCCAGAAAAGCAACTAACCTTAGCCAAAATTCACACTTGTTAAATTTGGCATACAACTGATGATCTCTTAGAGTTTGTAAGATAATTTAGAGATGATTAGCATGGTCATTCTCATTATGGGAGTAAACAAGGATTTCATTTATGAATACAATGACAAACATATCAAGGTACTGTTCGAACACTCAATTCATGAGGTCCATAAAAGCTACTGAGGCATTGGTTAACCCGAAAGACATGACTAAAAATTCAAAGTGACCATAACGGGTTCTGAAGGACGTCTTTGGAACATCATATTATCTTACTGTAAGCTGATGATAGCCGGATCTAAGGTCTATCTTTGAGAAATAACTCACACCCTGTAACTGATCAAATAAATCATCAATTCTTGGAAGAGGGTATTTGTTTTTGACAGTGACCTTATTAAGCTGGCGATAGTCAATACACATACGTAAGGAACCATCCTTCTTTCTCACGACTAAAATAGGTGCACCCCAAGGTGAAACACTGGGCCTTATGAAACCTTTATCTAAAAGATCTTTGAGTTGCTCTTTCAACTCCTTAAGTTCTGCTAGTGCCATATGGTAAGGAGGAATATAAATAGGCTGAGTATCGGGAAGAAGGTCAATCACGAACTCTATCTCTCTATCGGGAGGTATCCCTGGAAGATCCTCTGGAAAACATCAGGAAACTTATTGACAACACTGACTGACTGAATAGTTGGATCTTCAGACTTAATATATTTGACTCTAACTAAATGATAAATGCAACCCTTAGATATAACTTTTCTGGCTTTTAGATAGGAAATAAAATGACCTTTAGGAGACACTAAACTCCCAGACCACTCGAAAACTGGTTCATCAGGGAACTGAAATTTGACCACATGGGTACGACAATCTATGGATGCATAACAAGAATGAAGCCAGTCTATACCCAGAATAAAATCAAAATCCACCATATCCAACTCTATCAAATCAGCAAGTATGACTCTATGAAGAACAGTAACAGGATAATTTCTGTACACTTGTTTTGTAATAATAGACTCCCCTACTGGAGTAGAAACAACAAAAGGCTCAGAAATCTTTTCAGGATGCACTTCAAAATTCACAGAAACAAGTGGAGTCACATAGGAAAAATTTGACCCAGGGTCCAGTAACATATAAACATCAAAGTGAAATACACGAAGCATACCAGTAACAACATCAGGAGAATCCTCCTGTTCCTGGCGGGAAGGTAGTGCATAAAATCTCTTCTGGCGCTGACCTCCAGTACTAGAAGAAGTGCCCTGAGGAGGAGTTGGATGAGCTATGGAAGCTGGAGCACTGACAGTCTTAGTCTGAGGGAGAACATCACAGTTCCCCTGTCTAGCATACAGACAGTCTCTAAGTTTGTGGCCCATCTTGACACACCCAAAATAACCTCTATTATCAGTCCAGCATTCATCCGGATGAGTCTTGCCACACTTAGCACAAAGAGGGTAGTGAGGCCTATTACTTACACTGTGCTGGGATCTAGACATAAAAGGCCTGATCCCCTACTCCTATCTGCCTCTGGGTGTGGGGGAACTCATGGATGATGGTGTCGGTATGGATGAACGATCCTGAAATTGAGGGTGGTTCCCTCCGTGGAATCTAGTCAGACCATAACCTTGCTGCTCGGATCTGGTCCTCTTATTTCCTCACGCTATCTCCCTTTCTCTCTGTTTATCTGCTTTTATCTGCTGTGCATGAATCATCTGGGCAGATCCACTTTCTTATTTAACATACCAGTCCTGTATTTTTTCAATACATAACCAGAAACACCAGTCAAGAATTTATTCATAATAGTGCGGATATTAGACATCATATCAGGAACATATTTGGCTAGCTGATTGAACTTCAGGAAATACTCTTTAACAGTCATAGAGCCCTGCCTTAAGTTCATAAACTCTTCAATATTTTCCTCGCTCAATTCCAACGGAAACAATTTATCCAAGAATATATCTTGAAATTCCTGCCAAGAAATCGGAGCATCATCTCTCTCTCTACTCTTCTTCTATGTCACAACCCAGTCATATGCAATATCCTTTAACCTGTAGGAAGTTAGCTCCACACTTTCTTCTTCAAAAACATGCATCACTCGCATGATTTTTCTTACCTCTTTAAGATATAACTGTGGGTCCTCACCTGCTTTAGACCCATAAAAATCAGGAGGATTCATTCTCATAAAATCACGAAGTCTGGCTGCGGAAGCATCATCCCCTTGTTGATGCGAGGCAGCATCCTGAGTAGTGGCCTGCACAGAAGCAGTCCTGGCTTGGGCCAAAGTCTAAAAGGCAGCCCAAAATCAGCATGGATTACATTTTCAGTCGGAGGATCCACGGGCTGAGGTGTCTGCTTATTGATTCTGCGGATACTAGCTCGTCGTGGAGGCATTTTCTGTCATAAGAGAGAACGAGTTAATAGCAGAAAGGGACAACTATAAGCACGATGGATTATAAAAGAAAGAGATGACTTTTCCTAAAACTTCTTGTACCCTCTTGGTCATAGATGTGGAGCGCTACACACCGATGATCAAGACTCTATGCAATGCGGCTTGTCAGACTCCCTAGAACTCTCTCAACCTTAGGCTCTGATACCAAGTTTGTAA
Organism: Capsicum annuum; assembly: GCF_002878395.1. Taxonomy (NCBI): domain Eukaryota; kingdom Viridiplantae; phylum Streptophyta; class Magnoliopsida; order Solanales; family Solanaceae; genus Capsicum; species Capsicum annuum. The sequence goes on along the minus strand of NC_061120.1, from coordinate 219,582,133 downwards.
TGCCTAAAAAATGGATCCCGAGATGTCACATGGGAATTAGGACTACGAGTAGCCCCAAGCCAACCCTTTTAGCCTACTATTCACTTAATATAGCTTACAAGCCCATCCATACTATAATATTATCTCAAATCAGAGCATACACAATACGACGTAATATCCAAAGATACAAAGTCCATCACACCACAGTCAATCCGACAAGCCTCTACGAATTACACATCTGAGAAGCCATTGGGACAAATCCCCAACTGCCTCAAATAGACATAACAATAAATATACAACACTGAAAATCTGAATACTTAGTCCTCGCCAGCTGCAGGAATATAGAATCAAAGTACTCGGATATCACTAACGTCGCTGAGACTGAGCACCTGAACCTACATAATAGGTATGGGTCAGTACTATGGAATGTACCGAGCATATGGGGTGTATGCAATTTAAGCAATATACATATCAAGTCTTTATATAAAACATGCATGCTATAACAATTGACTCTTATAGCTGGAATAAAATCATCATGATCACGGATGAATAAAACATATATTACAAAATACGTGAGTCATTTCAATAATTTCTCAATTCACTTCTTTATTGGTTTCAACATCTATAATAATCAAACTTCAGAATAATTTCATTTTTTTTTGGAATATACATCTCAATCTTTGATAACAACAACTTTCTAAAAAACAATTCTTTCATAACACAAATCTTCATCATATATAGAATAGAGACACACGCACACAATGGGAGTTTCTTATAACCAACATAAACCATGTGAGCTACATGGAGTCCAACGTCCAACCCACGTTGGGGAGAGCTGTCCTATCCTTGCCATCAGAGGAGGACCCTAATTAATCAATTTCAAACACTAGTGATCACTCTATATATCAGCCTCAGGCTCACAGCCTACGGGGGCACGTAGTTCTAGGAAAGTACCTAACTTCCCGCTTGGTGCTAAATACTACTCCCAGACTCAGCTCAGAATCTTTAATCAGCCTCAGGATCACATCATAAATAATTTCAATACTTTCGGAGATATAATCAGCCTCAGGCTCACATCATAAATAATTTGGACACTTTGCAATCGGGTGCCAACATGCTACCCCTTTCATCAGATCTCAAAATCATCAATTTTTCAATATCAAGATATTAAAACTGATTTGTCTCATAAATATCAAAATCTCAATATTTCAACATTTCATAACATAATTTCATTTCCAATACTCAATATATATTTATTCAACAACATCATTTCTCAATATAACAATATAAATCAAAGTATATATAAATCATCTCAAATCATAATATAAAGATCATGCCTTCAACATTCAAATCTTTGATAAATTCCAAAATCTCAAAATAATATCAATTGATATAGATTTCAACGTAAACATCAACATAATCTTTATAAAAGCCAAGTTTTGGGCACAAGAACGGAAGGATTATTCTTGTTCAAACCCCACATACCTCAAATCTTCGTATTTTAATGAACTTGCAATTCCAGAGCTCTATCCGTGAAAATAATATATACACCTTGAAGATCTCAACCGGAGGAATCTAATTATCGGATCACTTTTGGATTTTATC
>NC_061120.1:219538412-219577549 GCF_002878395.1 Capsicum annuum | reverse complement strand
ACTCAGTTTATAGATTACTGAGACTAGACTGAATGACTCATTACAATACAAGAATCTAACTACTACACAGTTTATGATCTGCTAAGTAAAAGGCTAGATTCTTCTTCAAGTTTTGTTTTGCTGATTGTTGATTCACTTTTCTTTGTCTGTGTTAGTGGTTGCTTTAGGTCATGTTTGCTGTATTTAAGCCAACCTGTGATAGAGTCCTTTTTGATGTACAATAATTTCCTCAGTAGAACTCTATCAGTTAATTCTTCTCCCTTTTTCTGCCGCCTCAACTCTCCTAGTTTTGATAGGATTCTTCTACTTCAAATCCTCTTCTTGCTGGACTTCTTGATGAATCTTGACTTCTTCAAGACTCCTTATTTGACTCACCTTCTGATGTGATTTATGTTGCTTGTCTTGTACGCAGAAACATATCATTCAGACTCCTGTGCCAGCAACAGTATTTCACTTGAATGGACCAACTTCTTCAACTTGTTTCATTCTTTTGTCTATCATCAAAACTCCTTCATGCCTTAACACAGTGTTAAAATCCAAATATTCTTTCATCTTTTTCTTGGTTAATGGTATTAGTATGCTCTAAATAAATTTGTTATTTCAATTACTAGAACCCAGTGAGATACTGTATAGTTTTTCAGTCAACATGAAGTCAACACCTTTCTCTTCGATCTCGTAATGGAACATTTTTTTTTTATCTCCATGCTCCAAGTATAGCTGCAACAAAATATAATAAAATTTGATGAGATAAAGACCATGAGATACAGAAATATTAAAGAGATATATCCATAGTGGTTTTGTATATGCAATTATTTTCATTGTTGATTTATTCTTGGCAATGAAACTTTTCCTAAGTGCATTCAGGAGGTTACGTTCTTAATGCTATAATTTAAAGTGGTGAAGAAGAGGACAGATCTGATTCTTTCTGTAATATCTCAATTATTTTAATGAATGGTTAATTAGTAATTTTGATAATAAATAATAGAGGTAATTAAAAGAAGTGGGCCAAAACCCATTCATCTTCAGATTCCATGACTTAATAACTGAAAGAGTTAAATTATTTTTAAAAAATAATAGCCCAAGTTTGACATTTGGACAAATAATGTCCAGTCGGCTAAACAAATGTCATTTTATGGTCATTTCCTAATCTTACCCAATTTGGGTCATTTTGATCCACGTAGTCCATATACTGTCCATATACAATACTGATACAGTCTATATACAATACTGATACAATAGTCTATATACAATACTGATACAATATTCAACTTAGGCAATTCGGCACTTTTAAAAATATTTTAATTTTTTTTGCTATAAATTTTTAAATTGATCAAATATTCTGCTTTTTTTAATTGTTTAGAAATAATAATTAAATTATATAAAAACGATATAATTATTAAATAGAATATGAATCTATATAAGATATATGTATAGAAATTGTATAATTCTATCAAATATGTATATGTACAATATATATATATAAAAAAAAACATATAGAAAGTTTATAAAAATTATATAATTGTTGTGTAAAACGTGTAAAAAAAATGTACAGTTATTATATAAATTATGTATCAAAACTATATAATTTCCGTATAGAATCTTTATGTATAAAATTTTGTACAAAATCTGTATAAAAATGGTATAGAACCAGACAGTAAATTAAAATGGTTAGAAAGTGGAATTTAAATTTCATGCTATTTTAAGCAAATAGTTTAATTTGAAGTGTCGTTTTTGTGTTTATGACAAAAAAAATAAAAACCAACGAGAGTCTGGGGAGTGCAGACAACATTAGCAGAGGAGCAGAACAAATTTCATAGGGAACAGGTACGAAATTCTCCTTTGGCACAAAAATAGTTTATGCATCTTGTAATGCTTTGAAAAGAAAAAGATTCAATGAATATTATTAGGATCCTACTGCTAATTGTACGTTAGTGTGGGGAAAAAAAAAGCTTAGAGTAATGATAACCTACGATTGAAGGAAAAGAATGATTTGAGGTTAATGAATGTTGGTGTAAAATATTGGATAGTGGAATATTTAATAGAAAATAAGAAAGTCTCCAATTTCTACCATTCTTTATTATATTTGAAGACTAATGATTTTCTTATGATTCGAAAATAATGGGAGAATGATATGTTTGGGTATATACTGAAAACCACTAAACCTTCCTGATATTATCATGTTGGGACAGTGATGTCAAGCTATTGTTATCTTTAATACATGGTTTAGGGTGAAAATTATTGAGGTTTAGCTTTAAGTTTGAAAGTTGCGGATCTTGACACTTGATCTCGACTAGCGTAATTGATACTTTTGATAGATTGAAATCATTGGAGGCTGTTTGGTTGGTGTTCTTCGCATTTGCAAGGTTGGGAAACTTGTTGTTAGCGAGGTAAGTGAGATTTTAAGCTTTGGGTGCTTGCTTTTCAAAATTATTTTTAAGATATATTTATATTTGCCCGGTCCATGTGTTGGGATGAGCGTGTACTTGGCAGAATCGACGGTCTTCAAGGCCAGACACATATACTTTATGTTTAAGATTACTAATACTCCCTTTATAAATTATTTCGTGATATGATATAATTGTGTACTGTGAGATTGAGGCATTGTGTATGCTCCTTAATTCCATTGGGGCATTGTGTATGCTTCTTAGTTCCATTGGAGCATTGTGTATGGCTTTTAATTCCATTGGGGCATTGTGTATGCTTCCCTTGAGCATTGTGTATGCTTTTTGATCTGATATGGGACATTTTTTATGCTTCCCTGAGTGTTGTGTATACTTTTGATATAGTTGGCGCATTGTGTATGTTGCCCAAAACTCCTGGTGTCGGCTAATTACTTTAATTATAAATTATGATAAGTGTTCTGTGGGGGCCTTTGTTTCAGCTTTAGCTATTTAGATTATGTTTCTTTTCATTGGGTTTTCTTGCCCGAAAGTTGAACTCATGTAACTCTACTTTAGATGCTCCATTACCTTGGTATAGGATTTGGAATAGAGAATTAGTTAAGAGTGATTGTTGAATTTATAGTTTGATTATGAATTTTTGTTGAAGGATTATTTGTTACTTATTAATGCGTTGGAATTGGACATAGCAAATCGTAGTGTTTATTAGCTGTAAAGTTGGAGACAATGTAAGGACAAAATCGGTTGTTTGAGTAGCAGGCAAGCAAATGGAAAATTCTGGAAAAGTCCTCACATGAGTTTGAGTGAAGCAAGATATGGAATCAGATGTTAGCTAATCGACACTTTCGCTTTAATGCTATTATTTTGACCCCACTCTTCCGATTCTCAAGCTGTTATAAATCTCAGTGAATATATTGCTTGGAAGAACACAACCAAATTCTCCATTGCCTCTCTTTAACCTTTCACTTTCGTGTCAAGTTCTACATTGCGCTCTTTCACCTTTAATTTTCGTAACAAATTCTACACTACTACTTCATTTCATACCAAATTCTCCATTGCATCTTTCATTTTCATATCAAAGTCGACATTGCCACTCTTTAAGCTTTCATTTTCACACCAAATTCTCAAACACTGCTACTCTTCCATTTCATACCAAATTATCTGTCCGACAGTCAATTTGATAGATCTATTGTCTGTTCGACAAATGAGAAAATAAAAATAGGTCCATTTACTAATTAAAAACGTGAAGAGGGTTGACATTTTGCTCAATGCAAACCTAAAAAGGCTTAATAGCCAAATTTTCTCATCTTTACCTACGCAATGTCTATTTTTTCTACTATTACTAGTGTTAAAGTAAATTTGTAATCTTTTTTAAAAAACAAACATAAATGTATTTGAGATGTTAAAATTTTTTTAATATATGAAATGAGATCATATACAAAAAAATAATAATATATTTTTCCACTGCATTTTTTTTTTTTAATCAATAAAGCTAGGTTCTCTTAAATTACATGTATTTTCCAACTCGAGTAGAATATATATTAGTTTTTGCAGGATTAGAAATACAAGCGTCAAATTCATAATTTAAAAGATAAATATAAATATATATTGATTTAGTATAAACATGATTTAATTTATTGTAATAAAATAAAAAGACAAACCAGAAATAAGAATTTTATTGTAATCGTTTCTAACAATACAGGAAGAGAGACCTTTGGAAACAAATGCTTCCCAACAATTAAACAACTACCAAATAATATTGATACTTCATCCCTTCAACGTTTGCAGGTCTCTTGTCCTAATCTGGAAACACTAGAGATCACGGAGGCTGACAACATAAGTGCTCCATGCTCTCACCAACTTCCAACTGCCTACTTCAGCAAACTTGAGGCATTGGCAGTAGGAAATTGTTGTAAATTGAGAAACTTGATGTCTCCATCAGTTGCCAGAGGTCTTCTGAATCTCCAAGCACTAGATATACGTGACTGCCAGTCAATGGAAGAAGTGATCACGGAAGACGAACAACAAGGAGAAGAAATCATGACTATTGAGCCTTTATTTCCTCGGTTGGAAACGCTTGAGCTTATACTTCTACCAAAGCTGAGGCATTTCTTCCTGACGAAGCGTCCTCTTGAATTTCCGTTTCTCAGAAAAGTGGATATTTATGATTGCCCTGAAATGAAGATGTTTGTCCAACAGGAGGGGTCTGTGAGTACACCGAGTCTCGGAAGTGTGAACGATGATGATAGGGTGAAAGTAGATCTGAATAAATGGATACAAGAGAGGTTCAATTCTTAGATTTGTCTTGTGTTGCTTGCTGTATAATTAATGAAGTCTAGTGCTCTCTTTCCGTGTTGATATTAATATTCCGACACTTATGTTTGTCACTTGAAGCAACTTCCTTTTACCCTCCCCTAATATTTCCAATTAGAAATTTGAAGCAATAGCACAGTCATCTCTTTTCTTTTGTAATTTCTACTCTCAGGATTTAGGAAGAAATTATAAAGTGATGCCGCGAATCTGAAGCTTTAATCTAGTGATGGAAGAAACTAATAATCGATGAAATAGTCCAAGTGTGTGCAAGTTTTAGCTCGAACATCACTTGATATATATGCTCATGATGGAAGTAACACGAAGAGTCCGGTCTACATTATAACCAATGGGTTCACCATTAGGATCGATTACCTTCCACACTCAATAGATCTAGTAGAAGAAATGAAGAAAGATGAAAAAGAGAGAGAATTCGTGAGTAGAGAGAGACAGAAATATTTCGTGGTAACACCTCGTAGGTAAACTCTACGGCAGACGGGCTATTTATATTAATGATTTAAGGTATGTACAGTTACACAGAGAAATGAGAATATAAGTGCTACAGTGCCAAACAATTCTCCCACTTGGAGACTGATTCTATCATCTAAGAATTACATTCTCAAAAATAAATAAATAATGTTCCTTCATCATCAATATCTTCGCCGTTCCGCAACATCTGTAGACATAACTACAGAAGACCAACTAAGGTTTTGCAAAACCTTAGTTTACCAACATCAACACATTTTGTCAACATGTCTGCTAGATTCTTTTCACCCTCTATCTTTTCCAAACACATATCACCATCTTCCACTACCCTGCGAGTGAAATGGTACCGTCTTCTAATGTGCTTCGTCTTCGAATGATAGACCGGGTTCTTCACCAACTGTATGGCACTCTGGCTATCTGTGTAAAGAATCTTCTCAGGCTGTTTCTTGCCCAATTCTTCCAGATAATATGCCATCTATATCATATCCTTTCCTGCTTCAGCTATTGCCACATACTCAGCCTGAGTAGATGAAAGAGAAATGCACTTCTGAAGCCTGGACATCCAACTCACTGCTGTACCACCTATGGTGTAAATGTATTCGGATGTGCTCTTGCTCGAGTCCACATCTCCCCCAAGATCAGCATCAACAAAACCTTGCAAAATCACCTTGTCATTGCCAAAACAAAGTGAAGTACTGGATGTACCTTTCAGATATCTTAGAAGCCACTTCACAGCTTCCCAATGCTCCTTCCCGGGGTTTGCCATGTACCTGCTAACAATTCCCACTGCATGTGCTATGTCAGGTCTAGTGTAGACCATAGCATACATCAGACTCCCAACTGCAAAAGCATACGGAACAAGTGCCATGTCCTCCCGCTCCTGAGATGTCTTCGGTGACTGCTCCTTTGATAATTTTATGTGATTTTCCAATGGAGTAGTCCTGGGTTTAGCATCATTAACTTTGAATCTGACCAGCACCTTCTCAATGTACTGCTCTTGGGATAGATTCAAAATGCCAGCAGATATATCCCGAGAAATCCTCATCCCAAGAATCTGCTTCGCTGCACCTATATCTTTCATCTCAAATTCAGAAGACAGACTTGCCTTCAAAGAGTTTATCTCCTTCATACTGGATCCTGCAATCAATATATCATCCACATACAAGAGTAAAAATACATAAGAATCATTATGTTTCTTGAAGTAGCAACACTGATCCTTTCCACTCATGCGGAAGCCACTCTTACACATAAAGGAATCAAACTTCTTGTACCACTATATAGGTGCCTGCTTCAGACCATACAAGCTCCTGTTAAGCTTTCACACCATGTGTTCCTTGCCTGGAACTACAAACCCTTCTGGTTGCTGCATATAGATTTCCTTATCCAATTCACCATGTAAAAATGCAGTTTTTACATCCATTTGCTCAAGATGCAAATTCTTCAATGCAACAATACTCAATAAAATTTGGATAGTAGTTAATTTCACAACAGCAGAAAATATTTCAGCATAATCAATACCTTTCCTTTGTGAATATCCTTTAACTACTAACCGAGCCTTGAACCTTCTCTTTCCATATAGTTCTGCCTTAATTCTGAACACCCACTTGTTCAACAAAGCTCTCTTCCCTGCAGGTAACTCAGTCAACATCCACATGTTATTTTTGTCAAGTGAGCTTATCTCATCATCCATGGCTTGCTCCCACTTGATTGAATCTTTCACCTGATAATGTAATGATGGTGAATACCTATCTAGTGATCTAATGGTCCTGTATGATCTCCTCCAAACTTGTTCAGGTGTCACTTGCTCCACCTCTGGTTCTTCAACGATAGTCTCTAGAGTTTGTTGAGTTTCTGCTGAAACATCTTTGGGTGTACTCTTCGGTAACTCAATATCAACTCCCACTTGCTTTGTAGTATCTTGAACCTTTTGCTCTCTGTCCTTGCACAGGACATTTTTATCAAATGTCACATCACAATGTCTTAGGATCTTCTTGTTCCTATCATCCCAAAACCTGTAGCCAAACATATTAGAACCATAACCTATAAAGTAGCACTTTATAGCATTATCATCAAGCTTGTCCCTCTTCTCTGGATCAACATAAACATAAGCAGTGCAACCAAAAGTTCTCAAGTGTGAATACTTCAGTTCTTTTCTTGTCCATACTTCTTCCGGAATCTTGAACCCTAGAGGAGCTGATGGACCCCTGTTGATCAAGTAAGCAGCTGTGCTCACAGCATCTACCCAAAATGCCTTAGGCAGCCCACAGTGTATCCTCATGCTCCTTGCACGCTCATTCAATGTTCTGTTTATCCTTTCAGCAACTCCATTCAGCTTTGCCTTCTCAGGAACTATTCTCATTAATCTGATTCCCTCAGCTGCACAGAATTGTTTGAATTCTGACTTGTCATATTCTCCTCCATTATCAGACCTCAGGCATTTAATTTTCAAGCCAGTCTGATTTTCAACTTCAGCTTTCCACATCTTGAAAGTAACAAACACATCTGACTTATGTTTCAAGAAGTAAATGCAACGCCCCATAAAAGTTGTGCATGGATTAGTCTTTAATAGTGAGCTCTTAGAATTAATGACTTTAAATTTTTCTAAGTGTAGTGAGACTTAGAGTCATCTTAGCTGGCAACCTTCGGGATACAACTTTTCAACCTTCCCAACATCCGTTTTTGGATTTTCTTGTTGCTTTGCGATGGGGCAAGGTTGTAGTACGTCTCGGAAGAGTTTTGGAATTTTAGATGAGCTTAAGGACATGTTTGGATTGCAATTCCAGTGGCAGCGCGCGATTAGCCCACACCACCTGCTGGATCGCGTGCCTTGAGACTTAGCCCGCGATTGAGTGGGCGACGCCTGGCTTATCGCGGTGCACTAAGGCCCGCGGCGCCTGGTGGATCGCCCCAGGCCTTTTTCAGTGAATCCTCCTAGAAATTAATGGCATTTTGGTAAATTATCATTCCCCTATCAACTTAAACACGGGATTTAATCCCTAAAGAGCAAAATTACACCCATATTCACCAAAATTGCTCAAAAACTCTCCTTAGGGTTTTAAAATAACAACTCAAGCAACTGAAAATTCAACCGTGGGTTTTTGAAACTAATGAAATATTTGGAATCCCCAGAACGTAGGCTTCGAGAAGCACCCATCATCTTCACATATAGAGGTACGTGGGGTTATCCTAAAAAATTCTCATGGGTAATTAAATCATGTTTTTCAATGGGGGTTTTGAAATTATGAATATAATTATGTTCTAAATGTTTAATGACATTGTTGTGGTCTTTTAGGCCTTTTCCCAAAATCATTTGATATATTATATATGTATATGCATGTGTTTCATAATGATGATAAATTGAGAGCATGATTTACATGGAACCCCTCTATTGATATGATGTTGTTTAAAATTTTCACATGATATGAATTGTTTGAATTCATTTTGAAATGCATGTCATAAAATGTCTTAAAATGTCATGATTCGGATATGGTTTTTGAATTTCAAAGAGAGGTTTGTTTTGTTCATGTTGAAATATGTTGCATATGATGATTGAATGAAGAGAATGATATGATACTGATGACTTACAAGTAGGGTATGACGATACCCTACAGAGTATGACATGTGATTGATTGAACAAAGTTTGAGTACATTGATTTTCATGAGAAAGGTGGATGCCCAAAGAAGGCATTTGAGTGAAAGGACTCATCGCTGGAAACCGTAGTTACCAATGCGGGTTATATGATATTGTATCCTACATGAGAGGATTAATAATATTATTTTGGGGATCTCACATGGGGGATTCCCGCGGTGTGCTCACATGAGGGGTATCACTGGCTCTAAATCCTGGCGGCTACTTGGATTGGAGGATCGGCCGTCTAGCTAAAAGGTTGATTCCACATAGTCGTGGAATTACAAATTGTAGTGTATTCCAGCTAGCTCAGCTGCATTACATTGTTGTTAAAAACTACTACATTATGCCCATGTGTTTTCAAATGAATTGATATGAAACCGCTTTATAATGGCTCTCACCTATATTTTGTAAAAATATTATGTTTTGTTTTGATATCTCTGCGTACCAGTACTTTTGTATTGACCCCCTTCCCTCCCAGGTTCAGAGGCACAGTCTAGGGGTCCAGATAACCAGTAGACTCTTTCTGACAGATTACAGAATCAAGTGGTGAGCCTTCTATATTTCGGAAGGCCTGATGTCTGCTATTTCATTTTATCATTTAATAGTTTTGAGGTCTACTGGGGGCCTTGTCCTAGTTTTCAGCCAGTTATTTATTTCAGTCATGTAGTAGATATTTCGCAGACGTTTTCTAGATGTTGATTGAGATTGTGGGACATTATTTCCCATTATCATTTTCATATGATTCTTGACCATGTTTTCGTTATATTGTGTATCTTCCACATTTCTTTTATCATATAAGTCATGTGCATGATTACCAAACAGATAGGGGTGTTTCAGATCTTTATGGTTCGGAATGCTCGTCATGGCCAGGGTCCCGGTTCGGGTCGTGACAGTAAACCCATACCTTTCTGTCTCTATTATATCCGACCGAGGTACGCAGTTTTCTTCTCAGTTTTAGAGATCATTTCAGAAAGGTTTAGGTACCCAAGTGAACTTAAGTACATCCTTCCACCCTCAAACTGATAGGCAAGTTGAGTGCACCATTCAGACCCTTGAGGATATGTTGAGAGCTTGTGTAATAGATTTCAAAGGTAGTTGGGTAGATCATTTGCCATTGATTGAGTTCACTTACAATAATAGCTTCCATTCCAGTATTAAGATGGCACCATTCAAAGCATTGTATGGGAGAAGATGTAGGTCTCCGATAGGGTGGTATGAAGTTGGTGAGATGAGGTTGTTTGGGCCTGATCCTGTTCATCAGGCAATGGAGGATGTGAAATTAATCAGAGAACGACTTAAGACGGCTCAGAGTCGTCAGAAATCCTATGCCGACATTAGAAGAAGAGAGTTAGAGTTTGAGGTTAGAGATTGGGTATTCCTTAAAGTTTCTCCCATGAAGGGAGATATGCGATTCGAGAAGAAAGTTAAGTTGAGTCCTCGCTATATAGGACCATACCAGATTCTAAAAAGGATAAGTAGAGTTGCATACGAGTTAGAGTTGCCTGCAAATTTGAGTTCTGTATACCCAGTATTTCATGTGTCCATGTTGAAAAAGTGCATTGGGGATCATTCTTTAGTGTTGCCTGTGGAGGAAATCAAGGTGAACGATTCCTTGACTTACGAAGAAGAGCCTGCAACAATCTTAGATCGTCAAGTGAGAAAATTGAGGAGTAAGGAGATAGCCTCAGTTAAAGTGCTATGGCGAAATCAGAAAGTTGAAGAAGCAACTTGGTAGTCAGAAAACGACATGAGAGTTAGATACCCAAGCCTATTTGATCCAGTGAATGGTGGGATGAAAGGTACAATTCTTGCCTTATGTCTTCTTTCTATGTCTGAATCCACTTAAAATTGTGTGTGACTGTATTCCATGTCATCATTCGGGGACGAATGATCCCAAGGGGGGATAATGCAATGCCCTATAAAAGTCGTGCATGGATTAGTCTTTAATAGTGAGCTCTTAGACATAATGACTTAAAATTTTTCTAAGTGTAATGAGACTTAGAGTCATCTTAGCTGGCAACCTTCGGGATACAACTTTTCAACCTTCCCGACATCTATTTTTGGATTTTCTTGTTGTGTTGCGATGGGGCAAGGTTGTAGTACGTCTCAGAAGAGTTTCGAAATTTTAGACGAGCTTAAGGAGAAGTTTGGATTGCAATTCCAGTGGCAGAGCGCGATTAGCCTGCACCGCCTGCTGGATCGTGTGCCTTGAGCCTTAGCCCGCGATTGAGCGGGCGACGCCTAGCTTATTGCGGTACACTAAGGCCCGCAGCGCCTGCTGGATTGCCCCAAGCCTTTTTTAGTGAATCCTCCTAGAAATTAATGGCATTTTGGTAAATTATCATTCCCCTATCAACTTAAACACGGGATTTAATCCCTAAAGAGCAAAATTACACCCATATTCACCAAAATTTCTCAAGAACTCTCCTTAGGGTTTCAAAATAAAAACCCAAGCAACTCAAAATTCAACCGTGGGTTTTTGAAACTAATGACATATTTGGAATCCCCAGAATGTACGCTTTGAGAAGCACCCATCATCTTCACGTATAGAGGTACGTGGGGTATCCTACAAAAATCTCATGGGTAATTAAATCATGTTTTTCAATGGGGGTTTTAAAATTATGAATATAATTATGTTCTAAATGTTTTAATGACATTGTTGTGGTCTTTTAGGCCTTTTCCCAAAATCATTTGATATATTATATATGTATATGCATGTGTTTCATAATGATGATAAATTGAGAGCATGATTTACATGGAACCCCTCTATTGATATGATGTTGTTTAAAATTTTCACATGATATGAATTGTTTGAATTCATTTTGAAATGCATGTCATAAAATGTCTTAAAATGTCATGATTCGGATATGGTTTTTGAATTTCAAAGAGAGGGTTGTTTTGTTCATGTTGAAATATGTTGCATATGATGATTGAATGAAGAGAATGATATGGTACTGATGACTTACAAGTAGGGTATGACAATACCCTACAGAGTATGACATGTGATTGATTGAACAAAGTTTGAGTGTATTGATTTTCATGAGAAAGGTGGATGCCCGAAGAAGGCGTTTGAGTGAAAGGACTTATCGCTGGAACCTGTAGTTACCGATGTGGGTTATATGATATTGTATCCTACATGGGAGGATTAATAATATTATTTTAAGGATCTCACATGGGGGATTCCCGCGGTGTGCTCACATGGAGGGTATCACTGGCTCCAAATCCTGGCGGCTACTTGGATTGGAGGCTCGGCCGCCTAGCTAAAAGGCGGATTCCACATAGTTGTGGAATTTCAAATTGTAGGGTATTCCAGCTAGCTCAGCTGCATTACATTGTTGTTAAAAGCTACTACATTATGCCCATGTGTTTTCAAATGAATTGATATGAAACCGCTTTATAATGGCTCTCACCTATATTTTGTAAAAATATTATGTTTTGTTTTGATATCTCTGCGTACCAGTACTTTTGTATTGTCCCCCTTCCCTGGTTCGGAGGTACAGTCTAGGGGTCCAGATAACCAGTAGACTCTTTTCGACAGATTGTAGAATCAAGTGGTGAGCCTTCTATATTTCGGAAGGCCTGATGTCTGCTATTTCATTTTATCATTTAATAGTTTTGAGGTCTACTGGGGGCCTTGTCCCAGTTTTTAGATATTTATTTATTTCAGTCATGTAGTAGAGATTTCGCAGACGTTTTCCAGATGTTGATTGAGATTGTGGGACATTATTCCCCATTATCATTTTCATATGATTCTTGACCATGTTTTCGTTATATTGTGTATCTTCCACATTTCTTTTATCATATAAGTCATGTGCATGATTAGCAAATAGATAGGGGTGTTCTGGATCTTTATGGTTCGGAATGCTCATCACGGCTAGGGCCCCGGTTTGGGTCGTGACATTAAACCCATACCTTTCTGCTGAAATCATCAATGAAGGTGACATAGAATCTAGATCCACCAAGTGATGAAACAGGAGACGGTCCTCATACATCAGTATGGACCATTTCCAACCATATTTTCTTCGGCTCTCTTGCAGTCTTCGTGAAGCTTACTCGTTTCTGTTTGCCCATAACACAGCTCTTACAAAGACCCATATCAACAAATTTCAACCCCTCTAAAGCTCCTTTTTCAGCCAGCATCTTCATTCCTTTGGCACTCATGTGTCCAAGTCTGTTGTGCCACCGACATGAATCAGAAGCACCCTCAGCAACAGCAGCCATGTTTATACACCCTACAGTGGTGTACAAAGTGCCAGTTCTTGTGCCACGTGCTACAACCATAGCACCCTTCACAACCTTCCATGCACCTTTCCCAAACTCTGTTGTGTAGCTTGTGTTGTCCAACTAACTAACAGAAATCAGATTCTTCTTGAGATCAAGAACATATCTGACGTTCTCTAATGTCCACTAATTTCCTGCTGGATTTTTTATGCAGACATCTCCTTTTCCTAGAATCGCCAACGGTGTGTTGTCAGCAAGATACACCTTTCCAAAATATTTAGATTTGAAATTTTGGAACAATTCCTTGCTTGGAGATGAATGAAAAGATGCAACAGAATCCAATATCCAGGATTCAACCGGGCTTTCCATACTAAGGATTAGAGCATCCCCAATATCTTCTACTGAATTAACGGAATCATTATCATCTCCAGATTTATGATTCTTCTTCTTCTTGGGTTTCTTGTAATCTGTCCGAAAGTGTCCTTTCTCTCCACAATTCCAACATGTCACATTGGGTTTTGGAGATTTTCCACGATTCTTCGATATTGATCTGCCATGTGTATTCGGACCCTTCGATTGGTCTCTCCCCCTTTGGTCAACGCTGAGAGCACTACCAGATGACTCCCCAATTTCTCGTTTGCAAATGCTTTCGCTAAGAACAACATCTCGGATTTCATCAAACTTCAACTTCTCAGATCCACAGGAACTACTAATCGCAGAAACAATAGTATCCCAAGACTCGGGTAGAGATGACATCAAAATCAATGCTTTAATTTCATCTTCGAAATTAATATCCACAGAACACAGTTGACTAACAATCATATTGAACTAGTTTGTATAATCAGCAACAGATCCATTCTTAGGCATCTATAAATTGAGCAATCTATGCATCAAATATACCTTGTTCATCACAGATGGTTTTTCGTACATATTTGATAGCGCTTTCAACAGATCTGACATGGTCTTCTCCTTGGCGATGTTGAATGCCACATTTCTCGACAAGGTCAACTGGATCAGCCCTAGAGCCTACCGATCCTTGAGCTTCCACTCCTCCTCCTTCATGGATTCCGGCTTCACCCCACTTAAAGGTTCGTAAAGATCTTTAGATAGTCTTCGATCTGCATCTTCCAGAAACCAAAATTGGATCCATCAAACTTCTCGATTCCAAGCTTCAATCCTTCCATCTTCAGTGATCATGTGAATTTCCTAAGCTCTAATACCAATTGTTAGGATCGATTACCTTCCACACTCACTATATCTAGTAGAATAAATGAAGAAAGATGAAAAAGAGAGAGAATTCGTGAGTAGAGAGAGAGAGAAATATTTCGTGGTAACACCTCGTAGGTAAACTCCACAGCGGACGGGCTATTTATATTAATGATTTAGAGTATGTACAGTTACACAGAGAAATGAGAATATAAGTGCTACAGTGCCCATAATTTGGGTCGGGGCTCCGCCCCGAACCCCACCTTCAGGTGGGAGACTCCCGCCCCCACACTCCCCGGCAACCTCACACGCGGAGGTTCAACCACATGGTCATTAATATATAAACAGTACATCATATATTAATCAAGCTCCACACCTAACATTCACATGAACCCAACAGCTTTTACCCAGAGACTTTGTATCTGTATTAGTAATTTTTAGAAATAGTTGATTGTGAGTGCAGATATTGTGGGAGGAAAAATCACACCCCATGCAGTTTTATTGTGAACCATCGTTGTGCTGGAGCTCCCTAGGCCTTGACCCTGGAAGATAATGTCTCACATGAGCTCTTTTTAGCATGAGATCAATTCCAACATTTGTTCCAAGAAAGTGGTGGATGTCATCCCTCTTTGTGTGTATAACATTGACGAAGCTAGGATTGAGTTTATTAGTGTTGTATTCTAGAAAAGCAAGTATACTGGATTCACGATAAATTGTTTATACATATTAAGTGAAATTCTTAAGCACAAATACATGGAAGAACCCGTAGACAGACTTGTGGCACCACCCCTGATGCCCAGTGAGCAACCTTAATGAACTATATACACACAAAGCTAAACAAACTATCTAAATCAACTTCATCCTCAACAACAACTCCCTGTTCTACATAAAATATAAATCATTTCTAGTTATATTATTATTTTGGATAAATAAAAAGACATCCAGAGTTCAATAAAAAATCACAGCGACATACAACAACCACCACTATTGCCATCAGAATCCGAATCTGGTCAGGGAACAATGATCCTCGTTCCCTTTCAAGATTGTCTTTCCATTATCAGCTCTCTGGTTTGCAGTGAGGGTATTCTTGCTAATGATTTTATAAATTTCTGTTAAAATGGTCATGGATGCACTCTACGTTTGTGGATTGAAGGGCTGATGCTTCCATAAAGAAAAGATTCTCCCTTTCTGCAAATGCTTGAGCATCTTCAACTGGTAGAGCTCGACGACTTCCTAGATCACATTTGTTCGTAATGAGCATTATAAGTGTATATGTTCTTGTCTGTGTGACCTCTTAGTTCCTCCAGCCATCTAGGCATATGATCAAATGATTGGCATTTTGTTAAGTCATAAACTAGCATCGCATCAACTGTACCTCGATAATATGTGCTTGTTATTACTCTATACCTGAGAGAGATATGAGAGATTCATTGAGTTACAACAATTATCAAATTGGCTAAAGTTATTGAGATTCTTAAGTATGCCATAGGAAGAAAATTTGCTGGTATTTCACCAACTTTATTTAGACATTACAACCAATTATACGAATAACAGAAACTGGAAAATTAAGATATGATCCGAAGCCAACCCCTTCCACATGAAGAATTAAGTATTTGAAAGACGGTAGAAATAAAGGTGAACATAAAGCAGTAACAAATAAAACACAACCATTAGCTAAATATCAACAAGAAGAGAAGCTAAGTTACCTTTGACTGTGTAGATAGTAGAAGCCAACATGACCCCTTTTCACTAAGGAAGATATGTTGATTTCAAAACCAGTAAGCGAGAATACTAGAAAAGGTGCATCAAATGACTAATATTCAAGGAAAGTTTGCTACATGAACTATCGCCAAATCCCTTCCTCAAGTATTATTGTATCTCTCCTTTGCAGTTTCTGAAAAACATTCAGACACAAAAATGATGCCGACACACAGTAGACAAATATTGGTTTCGGTGGAGAGGGATTGGCTAGAAATGAAGTAAGCACCCAGAGTAAGATAAGGGGTTTGTTCACCAACTTATGATGGTTGCAAATGAAGACGACATTACAGTCATTTGCAGTTGCAGAGTTGATTGCAAATTGGAAAAACAAAGAGGTCTTCCCTCTTACAATAATCAAAATCAAACCACTAAGAAGAAGAAAATAATCATAAACTGGCATGAAATAAAACAATATCGCTTTACATTATGAAAAGTCTACACTTACACCCCTATGATATATATTATTCACTTGATTCAATTACATTTTATGTTCAAGAATTCCGTGCTTAACTATCAAAATCGCTTTCTAGGTCTTCAAATGCGGCGATCTTTTACCAAGTAATGTTCAAGGCCTCCCATTTTACTACCTTTTAACTTTTCATCTAAGTTATTCATCTTTTGATTCAACACCTGAATTGAGTGTTTTTGTCACGCCCCGAGCCGAGGCCCGAGACATGACACGCACCCGATACTATAGCTAGTACGGGCGAACGTTCTGGTATATCTTCCCAGCAACTTCTATTTTAAAATGATAAAGCGGAAGTAACATAGAGTTAAATCATGATTTTCTGAAGAGATAAAACTTCACCCAATATAATTAATACCGCATAATGGTCCACAATACCAATAGTTATGATAAATGAAAACTGAAAATTACAAAGGTTATTTGACAACTACACCAGCCTGTGAAGCCTCTATGAAGTACCAATACTGAAATGAAAGAAAATATATAATAATCATCATATCTCGTCCGACCTCCAGGTGGGAAGGAGGCTCACCAATAGCAGAAGATAGAGATCCTAATGAGATGCCTGACCGCGAACCTGAGCGCTATAACCTACATCATGAAATGATGTAGCGCCAAAGGCGGTCAATACGTGGAATGTATTGGTATGTAAAGCCATTTCAGAAGGGTAATACAACAAAAGATTAGAAATGACAATAAAATAATTTAAATATAAGAGAAAGCAAATGGAAAGGAACAAGAATATAAAATAATTTATATTTGACCAAGTAAAATAGATTCAATTCCTTTGATTATTTGTGGGAGAAAGTAGTGAACCGTCATAAACCACCATGTGAGCGCATGGAGTCTGATCTCGGCCCGATCAGCTAAGCCATCCTATGCCTTGCCGGGCATAGGATGTGACATGACATAATTTGCTAGCAAGTATCCATGGTTAGCCCCTTTTCAGGACACATGAAAGAAAAGAGAGTATCTGATTTGCGGAATGATCTCTATCCTATGTCGGCAAACATAGTTTCGGGCATTTGTCGTTCCAACTTATGCCTTCACAGTCAGCTAACTAACTCCCTTATGCTCATGAAGTTATCTTATTTATCTGATTTGTTCTTAATAAAAATGTAAATCTTGTTGCGTTCATGTTCATAGTTTTTAGCCTTTTTAGGCTCATGCTCATGGTTTAGCCCTTTTGGCTCATAATTATGTATAGCCAGTTTAGGCTCATATTGAGAGTTAACCGTAATAGGTTCATATTCATGAGTCAACACCATCAATATTGGAGAGTCATGATAGTAAATTTTATGGTTCACTATGTGAATTCGTGAATATGACTTATAAATGCTAGTTCACAAGACTATCCAGAGTGATGATATTAGTTATAACCTATGGAATAGGTAGATTTGTGAGACCTTTCTGCATATCTTTACTGACTGTGAGTGCATCAAGCAAGTTACTTAAAGCTATGAAAATTATGGTCATTCACATTCAAGAGGGTGGAATAGCAGGTATTGGAAAGTATTTAAAAGAATCCACAGGAAACAGCTCAAAAGGAAATTTATGAAGCACTTTATGGGAGCAATTATATGTACCAGCTTTGGACTATTAGGAACTGAAAAGTTTCCTGAAAGGTAAACGTTTCCATAGAGACACTAATTGAGCAAATAAAAAGATATAGTAGAGCAGGTAGATCCTTGAAAGCAGTCCAAATGAACCTACAGCTGCAGAAATTTCGCACACTGAATATTCTGTAACTTGGTGACTGTTCTTTACTTTGTTGAGAGTTAAGTACCTTAATGTCTTTCAAAGCTGAAAAGTTATTGTGTTTTGGAAGCTTTCATATCTTTCAGAAATTTTCTTGTGTTCATGATAAGTTCTATTAATTCAGTTATTGATTATAAAAGGATAACAGATACAACCAAAACAACGCTAGCAGTTACACATACTTGTTAAAGAGAGTTGGCATGTCAACAAAAAATCTGGAATCAATAGCAACTTGTGATACAAAAGAGATTAATGTTTCTATATAAACAAGCTTTGATGATTTTCACAAAAAAAAAAAAAACGAACTGAATAGGTAGTTATGATCTGCAGTGAATTTCCAGATTCCCAGAAAACATATTTAAAGGACTAACATAATGGATGAAGCTAAAGAAATCTTGATTTCCCGGAAAACTAGACATGTTAGGCTTATGAGAGAAACAACAGAACTTACAGATATAAAGGAATGATTCTACATACCTCAAACGTTTAAAGGACTTTAGATCGCAAGGAGGAACTAAGCTTGATCCCTTGAGCCAATTTTATGGAGCTTCTTAGAAATTAAGTGATTAGGATTGTTGTGTGATATTACTTTCTGAAAACTGGTGGATGAAGAGGGGGTGGTTTAATATAAGAAATTAATGAAAATAATAAACAACTTTAAAGATAAAGTGAGAAGATGATGGACCTTTGCTGTAAAGTAAAGTAACATGCTTTTGTGCTGGAAACCAACATGTTATTTGGTGGAAATCAAAAGGTAACATGCTATGCTGGAAACCAATGAATAATAAATAAATAAAAATTTTAATTAATTGGGACAAGAAGAGGATTGTGTAATGTTACAATATCTCCCCCTTGGGTTCATTCGTCCTCGAATGAAGGTTATATATTCGTGTAAAACTCACACTATTATTAGGAAATGAAACTTCTAGAAATGAACTTCTCTTATGATTATACTTCTCACCATAACGCCATAACTCCAAAAGAAACTCACCAAGAGAAAATACAAATTATGAACAAACGACAATAGACATAAGCACGATTTAAGATAGGCGTACCATGGGGCATGAAAAAAAATGAAGAGCAAGAATTTATGGAATATCGTGAGTATGGATTTTCATTATTACCTTCGTTGCCTTCCTCTTGAGAAGTTAATAGATGAGGATATCTTGCCTTTATATCTTCCTCTGATTCCCAAGTAACTTCCCCGAACTTTTGATTCCTCCACAACACTTTTACCGAAACAATCTCCTTTGTTCTCAACTTGCGAACTTGACGATCCAATATCTCAATGGGAACTTCTTCATAATTCAATGAATCTTTTATACCAACACTCTCCGTCGGGAATATAAGAGTAGGGTCACCCACACACTTCCTAAGTAAGGATACATGAAATACCGGATGACTGAGGCCAGTTCCATGGGCAAATCTAACTCATAGGCAACCTTTCCAACTTTCCTCAAAATCTTGTAAGGACCAATATAACGGGGACTAAGTTTCCCTTTCTTTCCAAAACGCATGACACCCTTCATTGGTGACACCTTCAAGAATACCCAATTATTTACCTCAAACTCTAAGTCCCTTCGCCTCCTATCTGAGTAGGATTTTTGGCGACTCTGAGCAGTTTTCAACCTCTCTCGAATAACCTTAACCTTCTCGACAACTTGATAAACCAAATCTGGGCCTAATAACTTAGTTTCATCAACCTCAAACCACCCAATAGGAGATCTACATCTTTGCCCGTATAGAGCTTCGAAAGGAGCCATCCGAATACTTGAGTGGTAACTATTATTGTATGCAAACTCAATAAGGGGTAGGTGTTCTTCCCAATTTCCTTTGAAGTCAAGAACACATGCCCTCAACATGTCCTCTAGTGTCTGAATAGTGCGCTCCGCTTGACCATCCATCTGAGGGTGGAAAGCAGTACTAAAGTTCACCTGCGTACCTAAACCTCTCTGGAAGGACCTCCAAAAATGAGCAGTAAATTGGATGCCTCTATCTGAAATGACACACGGGGTTCCATGCAACCTGACAATTTCCCAAATATACAATCGGGCATAATCCTCAGCTGAGTATGTTGTCTTAACAGGCAAGAAATGAGCAGACTTAGTCATCCGATCCACAATCACCCAAATTGAATCATGTTGAAGCCTAGAACATGGTAACCCTGTCATAAAATCCATATTTATCATATCCCACTTCCATATAGGCAGAGCTATATCTTGAGCAAAACCACCAGGTTTTTGATGTTCGACCTTAACCTGCTGACAATTTGGGCACTTGAGTACAAAGTCCGCAATATTTCGCTTCATGTTGTTCCACCAGTAAATTTCCCTCAAATCATGATACATTTTGGTGGATCCCGGGTGAATGGAGTACTTGGAATAATGTGCTTCTTCCATGATCCTTTCTCGCAATCCATCAACATCTGGGACACAAAGTCTTTCCTGGTACCTCAGAACACTATCTCCCCCTTTCTCAAAAGCCATAACCTTTTGTTGTAGAACGTCTTCCTTCACTTGCAAAAGAATGGGATCATTATTCTGCTTTTCTTTAACTTCTGACACTAGGGATGATTCTAACATATTTTGTACAACCACCCCACCGTCCTCAGAGTCTAGGAGTCGGACTCCTAAATTAGTAAGACAATGAATATCTTTCGTGAGTCCTTTCTTCTCTTCCTCCACATGTGCAAGACTCCCCATAGACAACCTACTAAGATCATCTGCAACTACATTTGCCTTACCAGGATGATAGAGCAAACTTAAATCATAGTTCTTGAGTAACTCAATCCACCTCCTTTGCCGGAGATTCAACTCCTTCTGACTGAAAACATATTGGAGGCTTTTATGATCAGTGAAAATATCAACATGTATCCCATAAAGATAGTGTCGCCAAATCTTCAAAGCAAAGACCACAACTGCTAATTCAAGATCGTGAGGGGGGTAATTCCTCTCATTATTTTTAAGCTTCCTTGAGGCATAGGCTATGACCTTACCACGTTGCATCAATACACAACCAATACCGACCCATTAAGCATCACAATAAACCACGAAGCCTTTATTTCCCTCCAGTAAAGACAATACTGGGGCGGAGGTCAATCTATCTTTCAGCTCCTGAAAACTCTTCTTACATGCCTCCAACCATTGAAACTTGACCATTTTCTGAGTCAATCTAGTTAAAGGAGCAGCAGTGGAGGAAAATCCTTCTACAAATCTCCTGTAGTAACCAGCTAGACCCATAAAGCTTCTAATTTTAGAAGGTGTAGTAGGTCTGGGCCAATTTTTCACCGCCTCAATCTTTTGAGAATCAACCTGGATGCCGTCACCAGAAATAATATGGCCCAAAAATGCTACCAACTCCAACCAAAATTCACACTTGGAGAATTTAGCATACAACTCATGGTCCTTAAGTGTTTGAAGGACAATCCTAAGATGATCAGTATGCTCTTCCTTACTTTGAGAATACACCAAAATATCATCAATGAAGACGATCACGAACATATCCAAATATGGTTTAAACACCCTATTCATAAGGTCCATAAAAACTGCAGGTGTGTTAGTCAAACCAAAGGACATGACTAAAAATTCAAAATGACCATATGTAATACCCTGTATAGTTTTTGTGATGTTTAATCCCTCGGAGTGAGTTGAAAGAAGTCATATCTTGAAAATTTGATAAAAACATTCCAACACTTAGTTTTATTTTGAGCCCTTAACTTTGGGGATTTATTTAGAGGCTTTTCCGATATCCGCTTTTTGATTTTAAAGTTTCGTTATGATCGTGGAAATCCATAGTACATCTCAGGTAAGTTTTGGAATTTTTGGACATCATTTAGGCCATGTTTGGATCACGAACCAGTGAGCCCGTGCGATAAGCGGGCGGCGCCCAGCAAACTGCACTGCAATAGACCAGGAGCCGCCTGGGAAATCTCCCAGCAATATACCAGGCGCCTCCTAGGATATATCGGTGCTATTGGGCGGGCGGCGTCCGCTTAATCCCGGTGCTCCCATTGCTTTTTCAATCTTTTCCGTCTTTTAAATCAGTAATTGGCTTCAATTGGTCGAAGCCTTCGTCAGTTCTCAACTTTCTCCAGAAAAATACAGAGAAACAACGTACTACTCCAATACAAATTCCACGATCTACCAAAATTCGTCCGATAAAATCCAAAAGTGATCCGATAATTAGATTCCTCCGGTTGAGATCTCCAAGGTGTATATATTATTTTCACGGATAGAGCTCCGGAATTGCAAGTTCATTAAAATACGAAGATTTGAGGTATGTGGGGTTTGAACAAGAATAATCCTTCCATTCTTGTGCCCAAAACTTGGCTTTTATAAAGATTATGTTGATATTTACGTTGAAATCTATATCAATTGATATTATTTTGAGATTTTGGAATTTATCAAAGATTTGAATGTTGAAGGCATGATCTTTATATTATGATTTGAGATGATTTATATATACTTTGATTTATATTGTTATATTGAGAAATGATGTTGTTGAATAAATATATATTGAGTATTGGAAATGAAATTATGTTATGAAATGTTGAAATATTGAGATTTTGATATTTATGAGACAAATCAGTTTTAATATCTTGATATTGAAAAATTGATGATTTTGAGATCTGATGAAAGGGGTAGCATGTTGGCACCCGATTGCAAAGTGTCCAAATTATTTATGATGTGAGCCTGAGGCTGATTATATCTCCGAAAGTATTGAAATTATTTATGATGTGATCCTGAGGCTGATTAAAGATTCTGAGCTGAGTCTGGGAGTAGTATTTAGCACCAAGCGGGAAGTTAGGTACTTTCCTAGAACTACGTGCCCCCGTAGGCTGTGAGCCTGAGGCTGATATATAGAGTGATCACTAGTGTTTGAAATTGATTAATTAGGGTCCTCCTCTGATGGCAAGGATAGGACAGCTCTCCCCAACGTGGGTTGGACGTTGGACTCCATGTAGCTCACATGGTTTATGTTGGTTATAAGAAACTCCCATTGTGTGCGTGTGTCTCTATTCTATATATGATGAAGATTTGTGTTATGAAAGAATTGTTTTTTAGAAAGTTGTTGTTATCAAAGATTGAGATGTATATTCCAAAAAAAAATGAAATTATTCTGAAGTTTGATTATTATAGATGTTGAAACCAATAAAGAAGTGAATTGAGAAATTATTGAAATGACTCACGTATTTTGTAATATATGTTTTATTCATCCGTGATCATGATGATTTTATTCCAGCTATAAGAGTCAATTGTTATAGCATGCATGTTTTATATAAAGACTTGATATGTATATTGCTTAAATTGCATACACCCCATATGCTCGGTACATTCCATAGTACTGACCCATACCTATTATGTAGGTTCAGGTGCTCAGTCTCAGCGACGTTAGTGATATCCGAGTACTTTGATTCTATATTCCTGCAGCTGGCGAGGACTAAGTATTCAGATTTTCAGTGTTGTATATTTATTGTTATGTCTATTTGAGGCAGTTGGGGATTTGTCCCAATGGCTTCTCAGATGTGTAATTCGTAGAGGCTTGTCGGATTGACTGTGGTGTGATGGACTTTGTATCTTTGGATATTACGTCGTATTGTGTATGCTCTGATTTGAGATAATATTATAGTATGGATGGGCTTGTAAGCTATATTAAGTGAATAGTAGGCTAAAAGGGTTGGCTTGGGGCTACTCGTAGTCCTAATTCCCATGTGACATCTCGGGATCCATTTTTTAGGCATTACAAACTTGGTATCAGAGCCTAAGGTTGAGAGAGTTCTAGGGAGTCTGACAAGCCGCATTGCATAGAGTCTTGATCATCGGTGTGTAGCGCTCCACATCTATGACCAAGAGGGTACAAGAAGTTTTAGGAAAAGTCATCTCTTTCTTTTATAATCCATCGTGCTTATAGTTGTCCCTTTCTGCTATTAACTCGTTCTCTCTTATGACAGAAAATGCCTCCACGACGAGCTAGTATCCGCAGAATCAATAAGCAGACACCTCAGCCCGTGGATCCTCCGACTGAAAATGTAATCCATGCTGATTTTGGGCTGCCTTTTAGACTTTGGCCCAAGCCAGGACTGCTTCTGTGCAGGCCACTACTCAGGATGCTGCCTCGCATCAACAAGGGGATGATGCTTCCGCAGCCAGACTTCGTGATTTTATGAGAATGAATCCTCCTGATTTTTATGGGTCTAAAGCAGGTGAGGACCCACAGTTATATCTTAAAGAGGTAAGAAAAATCATGCGAGTGATGCATGTTTTTGAAGAAGAAAGTGTGGAGCTAACTTCCTACAGGTTAAAGGATATTGCATATGACTGGGTTGTGACATAGAAGAAGAGTAGAGAGAGAGATGATGCTCCGATTTCTTGGCAGGAATTTCAAGATATATTCTTGGATAAATTGTTTCCGTTGGAATTGAGCGAGGAAAATATTGAAGAGTTTATGAACTTAAGGCAGGGCTCTATGACTGTTAAAGAGTATTTCCTGAAGTTCAATCAGCTAGCCAAATATGTTCCTGATATGATGTCTAATATCCGCACTATTATGAATAAATTCTTGACTGGTGTTTCTGGTTATGTATTGAAAAAATACAGGACTGGTATGTTAAATAAGAAAGTGGATCTGCCCAGATGATTCATGCACAGCAGATAAAAGCAGATAAACAGAGAGAAAGGGAGATAGCGTGAGGAAATAAGAGGACCAGATCCGAGCAGCAAGGTTATGGTCTGACTAGATTCCACGGAGGGAACCACCCTCAATTTCAGGATCGTTCATCCATACCGACACCATCATCCATGAGTTCCCCCACACCCAGAGGCAGATAGGAGTAGGGGATCAGGCCTTTTATGTCTAGATCCCAGCACAGTGTAAGTAATAGGCCTCACTACCCTCTTTGTGCTAAGTGTGGCAAGACTCATCCGGATGAATGCTGGACTGATAATAGAGGTTATTTTGGGTGTGTCAAGATGGGCCACAAACTTAGAGACTGTCTGTATGCTAGACAGGGGAACTGTGATGTTCTCCCTCAGACTAAGACTGTCAGTGCTCCAGCTTCCATAGCTCATCCAACTCCTCCTCAGGGCACTTCTTCTAGTACTGGAGGTCAGCGCCAGAAGAGATTTTATGCACTACCTTCCCGCCAGGAACAGGAGGATTCTCCTGATGTTGTTACTGGTATGCTTCGTGTATTTCACTTTGATGTTTATATGTTACTGGACCCTGGGTCAAATTTTTCCTATGTGACTCCACTTGTTTCTGTGAATTTTGAAGTGCATCCTGAAAAGATTTCTGAGCCTTTTGTTGTTTCTACTCCAGTAGGGGAGTCTATTATTACAAAACAAGTGTACAGAAATTATCCTGTTACTGTTCTTCATAGAGTCATACTTGCTGATTTGATAGAGTTGGATATGGTGGATTTTGATTTTATTCTGGGTATAGACTGGCTTCATTCTTGTTATGCATCCATAGATTGTCGTACCCATGTGGTCAAATTTCAGTTCCCTGATGAACCAGTTTTCGAGTGGTCTGGGAGTTTAGTGTCTCCTAAAGGTCATTTTATTTCCTATCTAAAAGCCAGAAAAGTTATATCTAAGGGTTGCATTTATCATTTAGTTAGAGTCAAATATATTAAGTCTGAAGATCCAACTATTCAGTCAGTCAGTGTTGTCAATAAGTTTCCTGATGTTTTCCAGAGGATCTTCCAGGGATACCTCCCGATAGAGAGATAGAGTTCGTGATTGACCTTCTTCCCGATACTCAGCCTATTTATATTCCTCCTTACCATATGGCACTAGCAGAACTTAAGGAGTTGAAAGAGCAACTCAAAGATCTTTTAGATAAAGGTTTCATAAGGCCCAGTGTTTCACCTTGGGGTGCACCTATTTTAGTCGTGAGAAAGAAGGATGGTTCCTTACGTATGTGTATTGACTATCGCCAGCTTAATAAGGTCACTGTCAAAAACAAATACCCTCTTCCAAGAATTGATGATTTATTTGATCAGTTACAGGGTGTGAGTTATTTCTCAAAGATAGACCTTAGATCCGGCTATCATCAGCTTACAGTAAGATAATATGATGTTCCAAAGACGTCCTTCAGAACCCGTTATGGTCACTTTGAATTTTTAGTCATGTCTTTCGGGTTAACCAATGCCTCAGTAGCTTTTATGGACCTCATGAATTGAGTGTTCGAACAGTACCTTGATATGTTTGTCATTGTATTCATAAATGAAATCCTTGTTTACTCCCATAATGAGAATGACCATGCTAATCATCTCTAAATTATCTTACAAACTCTAAGAGATCATCAGTTGTATGCCAAATTTAACAAGTGTGAATTTTGGCTAAGGTTAGTTGCTTTTCTGGGCCATATTGTTTCCGCCGAAGGCATTAGAGTTGATCCCCAAAAGGCTGAAGCTGTAAAGAATTGGCCTAGACCTACCTCCCCATCAGACATTAGGAATTTCTTGGGTCTAGCTGGCTATTACCGTTGTTTTGTTGAGGGTTTCTCATCTATTGCATCTCCTATGACTCGGTTGACCCAGAAAAAGGTTAAGTTCCAGTGGACAGATTCTTGTGACAAGAGTTTTAAAGAGTTGAAGACTCGACTCACTTCAGCCCCAGTGTTAGCTTTGCGTAATGGTACTGATGGTTTTGTTGTATATTATGATGCCTCTAGAGTTGATTTGGGCTGTGTGTTGATGCAGCGAGGTAAAGTTATAGCTTATGCTTCTCGACAGTTGAAACCTCATGAAAAGAATTACCCTACTCATGATCTTGAATTAGCTGCTGTAGTTTTTGCTTTAAAAATCTGGAGACATTATTTGTATGGTGTTCATGTAGATGTGTTTACTAATCACAAAAGCTTGCAATATGTATTTACTCAGAGGGAGTTGAATCTTAGGCAGAGGAGATGGTTAGAATCGCTAAAAGATTATGACATGAGTATGTTGTATCATCCGGACAAGGCCAATATTGTGGCAGATGTCCTTAGCAGATTGTCTATGGGTAGTGTTTCTCATGTGGAGGAAGATAAGAAAGAATTAGCTCGTGATGTGCATCGTTTGGCTATATTGGGTGTTAGGTTTCTTGATTCTACTGAAGGGAGTATGTTAGTGCAGAGTAGTTCTGAGTCTTCTTTAGTCTCGGAGGTGAAAGAGAAGCAAGACTTAGATTCTAGTTTGGTCAGACTAAAGGAGTCAGTCAAGGACCAAAAGGTAGAGGTTTTCTCCCAAGGGGGTGATGGTGTGCTTCGATTGCAGGGTAGATTGTGTGTTCCATGTGTTGATGATTTGCGGCAGAGAATTATGGCTGAAACACATGGCGCGCAATATTCCATTCATCCTGGCGCTACCAAGATGTACCGCGATTTGCGAGAAATCTATTAGTGGAGTGGTATGAAAAAGGATATAGGGGAGTTTGTGGCTAAGTGTGAAACTTGCCAACAGGTTAAGGTAGAGCACCAAAGACTTGGTGGTAAGATGCAAGAGTTTAGCATTCCAACTTGGAAGTGGGAAGTAGTGAATATGGATTTTGTGACTAGTGTACGTCTTTCGCGTCGTCATCATGATTCTATTTGGGTTGTTATTGACAGATTGACTAAGTCAGCACATACATCTTATACTGCAGAGGATTATGCTAAGTTGTACATTCGTGAGTTTGTCAGGTTGCATGGAGTTCCCTTGTCTATCATCTCAGATAAGGGTACTCAGTTCACTTCACAGTTTTGGAGAGCCTTCCAGAAGGGTCTTGGTACCCAAGTTCATCTTAGTTTCGCTTTTGATCTGCAAACAGACGGTCAGGCTGAGAGGACTATTCAGACCTTAGAAGATATGTTGAGGTCATGTACACTTGATTTCAAAGGTAGTTGGGATGAACATTTGCCGCTAATTGAATTTGCTTATAATAACAGTTATCATTCTAGTATTCAGATGGCTCCATTTGAGGCTTTATATGGTAAAAGATGTAGATCACCCATAGGTTGGTTCGAGGTGGGTGAAGCTGCTATGACTGGACTTGATGCAGTGTTCGAGGCTATGGAGAAAGTTAAACTGATTTGAGAAAGACTGAAAATAGCTCAGAATCGTCAGAAATCGTATGCCGATGTGAGAAGAAAAGAACTTGAATTTGAAATTGGTGACTTTGTGTATCTGAAGATTTCACCCATGAAAGGGGTGAAAAGATTTGGCAAGAAAGGAAAGCTTAGCCCTCGTTATGTTGGCCCTTACAGAGTTCTAAACCGTGTTGGAAAGGTAGCTTATGAAATTGAATTGCCTGCAGAATTGTCAGCTGTCAAACCTGTATTCCACGTATCCATGCTTAAGAAGTGTATAGGTAATTCCGTTGTGATAGATCCATCGAAGAGTCCTGATGTTCAGAATGATCTTTCGTATGACAAAGCTCCAGTTGAGATACTAGATTTCCAAATCCGTAGACTAAGGAACAAAGAAGTTCCCTTGGTCAAAGTGTTGTGGTGAAATTAGTCTGTTGAGGGTGCTACTTGGGAAGCCGAAGCAGATATGCGAGCTAAATACCCCCATCTCTTCTCCGAGAAAACCGAAGGTGCTATTCTTTCTTATTCTCGATTCAATTATCTATCCGTTATCATTAAGAGCTCATAGCATTCATTGAAATGTCCAAGAGATTAAGATGAAGTTGAGTTAATTGAGTAGGTTATTTCGGTCATGTATCCTCAGTTTTCTATCTATTCCGAGCCTTACGACAGACATTCGAGGACGAATGTTCCCAAGGGGGAGATAATGTAATACCCCGTATAGTTTTCGTGACGTTTAAGCCCTCGGAGTGAGTTGAAAGAAGTCATATCTTGAAAATTTGATAAAAACATTCCAATACTTAGTTTTATTTTGAGCCCTTAACTTCGGGGACTTATTTGGAGGCCTTCCCGATATCCGCTTTTCGATTTTCAAGTTGTGTTATGATTGTGGAAGTCCATAGTACATCTCGGATAAGTTTCGGAATTTTTGGACGTCATTTAGGCCACGTTGGGATCACGAATCAGTGAGCCCGCGCGATAAGCGGGCGGCGCCCTGCAAACTGCACTGCAGTAAACCAGGCGCCGCCTGGGATATATCGGTGCTATTGGGCGGGCGACGCCTGCTTAATCTCGGTGCTCCCATTGCTTTTTCAATCTTTTCCGTCTTTTAAATCAATAATTGGCTTCAATTGGTCGAAGCCTTCGTCAGTTCTCAACTCTCTCCAGAAAAATACAGAGAAACAACGTACTACTCCAATACAAATTCCACGATCTACCAAAATTCGTCTGATAAAATCCAAAAGTGATCCGATAATTAGATTCCTCCGGTTGAGATCTTCAAGGTGTATATATTATTTTCACGGATAGAGCTCTGGAATTGCAAGTTCATTAAAATACGAAGATTTGAGGTATGTGGGGTTTGAACAAGAATAATCCTTCCGTTCTTGTGCCCAAAACTTGGCTTTTATAAAGATTATGTTGATGTTTACGTTGAAATCTATATCAATTGATATTATTTTGAGATTTTGGAATTTATCAAAGATTTGAATGTTGAAGGCATGATCTTTATATTATGATTTGAGATGATTTATATATACTTTGATTTATATTGTTATATTGAGAAATGATGTTGTTGAATAAATATATATTGAGTATTGGAAATGAAATTATGTTATGAAATGTTGAAATATTGAGATTTTGATATTTATGAGACAAATCAGTTTTAATATCTTGATATTGAAAAATTGATGATTTTGAGATCTGATGAAAGGGGTAGCATGTTGGCACCCGATTGCAAAGTGTCCAAATTATTTATGATGTGAGCCTGAGGCTGATTATATCTCTGAAGAGGTCATGGAAGCTTTGAGAGATGAAAGGGTCGCTATTGTTGCGATATGTGGGATGGGTGGTGTCGGTAAGACAACACTAGCTGAGAAAATAAGAGCAAGGGCTAAACAAGAAAAATTGTTTAATGACGTTGTCATGGTAACTGTCAGTCAACAACAAAATTTTAAGAAAATACAAGATAAGATCGCCGGAGGAGTCGGTCTGACATTAAAAGGGGACAATTTGTTGCAGCGTGGAGATCGGCTGGGTTCAAGGTTAATGTATAACGACAGTCGCGTCCTTGTTATTTTGGATGATGTTTGGGAGGTTGTTGATCTAAAGAGGCTTGGAATTCCCAGTGATAGCGACCACAACTACTGGTGCAAAGTTACATTGACAACGCGTCTCCGAGATGTTTGTCATGCTATGGAGGCTCAGAAGATCATAGAAGTTGGAGTTTTATCTGAAAAGGAAGCATGGGTCCTTTTCAGGCAGAAAGCCGGTGATTCGGTTGACTATCTTTCTCTTCTTCACATAGCAAAAGATGTTGCGGAAGAATGAAAGAGATTGCCGCTTGCAATTGTTACAGTTGCTGGAGCACTAAAGCGTAAAACCAAGCCTTCGTGGGAGGATGCCCTTGTACAATTACAAAAATCAGCACCAAGAAACATCACAGGAGTGCTTACAAATGTGTATCAACCTCTGAAGGTAAGTTATAATCACTTGGAAAGTGATGAAGCCAGGTACATCTTTTTGCTTTGTTCCTTGTTTGAGGAAGAAGATGAAATTTTGATAGAAAAATTACTGCGATATGGAATGGGGCTTGGCATCCTTTCTGAAATCAAAAATTTTGAACATGCAAGAAATAGAATGTGTCTTCTTTTAGAAACACTGACAGATAGTTTCTTGCTATCCCAAGATTCAGAAAAATATTATGTCAAAATGCATGATGTGGTCCGTGACGTGGCTATATATATTGCATCTGCGGGTAATCATAATTTTATGGTCAGTCACGATGTGAACTCGGAAGAGTTCCCAAGAAAAGACTCTTATGAGCAATACTGTCACATGTCAATTGTTGCATATAAATTTGATGAGCTTCCTAGACCAATATTATGCCCAAAACTGAAGCTTTTAATGCTAAAACTCTGTTTTGGAGATCCATTCAAATTACAGGATGATTTTTTTTATGGAATGAGTGAACTCAATGTCTTAAGCATAGAGGGAGTCAAATATGAGGCCTCCATTCAGACACTTCCAGCATCCATTCAGAGGTTGTCAAATCTGAGGACGCTGTGCCTGAGTGATTTAAGGTTGGATGACATATACATTATTGGGGAACTTATCACTTTAGAAATTCTCAGCATCAGAGATTCTAACTTAGAGGAGCTGCCAGTGGAGATTGGAAAATTGACCAATCTAATTATGTTAGATTTTGGGAATGTGAATGGAAAACTTAGAAGGATTTCACCAGGGGTCTTATCAAGACTAGTTCGATTGGAGGAACTACATGTGGTGGGAGTAGAATATTGTAGTTACTCCACCTTGGGGGAGCTGGAATCCTTATCGAGATTGACTGCACTGACATTAGATGAATGTTCCGAAGATGTGATTTATAGTAACTTGGGCCTTCCCTCCAATTTGACACGGTACATTCTTGGTGTGAGTGGACTTTGCCTAGAGGATTTACGTATGGATAATTACAGCAAAATTATTGCTTTAGAGGTCACTGAGACAGACCCATTGGGTGATTGGATCTGCCGCCTGTTGAGGAAGAGCGAACTTGTACGTTCAAAAGGAATGGGCTCCAAGAATGTACTGACCGAGTTGCAGCTGGATGAATTTCAGAATGTTAAAAAACTCTGCCTCAGTAGATGCGATTCATTGACACATTCACGGAATATCTGTTGTCAGAATAATGTTCCGTTCCCCAAACTCGAGAGATTGGAGGTAGGTGAGTGTGGTGGTCTACATTCTGTTATTTGTACATCATTGGCTGGAGGGAGTTCGACAATAACTTGCCCTGGTGATGATGAGGAAATGGAAATCTCTCACAAGACACATATCGGACCAGAAATAATCAAGTTCCCCAATTTATATATGTGTGAACTTAAGTTTCTACCATGCCTCACTCACTTTTGCAATGACACTGTTGAGGGGATTGAGTTCCCAAAGTTAAGATTGATGAACTTCATGTTCTTACCTGCGTTCCAAAATTTCTGGCCAACAGCCAACAACTCCATCACCGACTCAAATCCACTTTTTGATGAAAAGGTTTGCTTCTACTACAACTTTTATTTGAGCATTAATGATATTTACGGCTATTTTTTAAATTATATACAACAACAACATACTCAATATATACATTATTTCTACTATATATGATATATAGTGTTTACCTAGGTACTTTATCTGTAATTTAAGTTATATTTTGTTTAATCTAAAAATTGTAAATTATGTTCACTTAAAAGTATTAATAGAGTAGTCAATTATGATTTCGTTATGAAAGCTACCATTAATAAAAAACACACCTGAATTATCATTTTTCTTCCCGAGTTTCACACCTCTATTAACTTATGTTACATGTTCAACTCTCTCTCTCTCTCTCTCTCTCTCTCTCTCTATCGTGTATAGTTCTAGTCTTGATTGTAATTAACAAAATATTTTCTAACTTCTAATTTGAAATTCTTTAAAACTTTAAATAGAGTACCCATTAAGGAATTTCTTACAAAATCTTCCTCTATTTTAAATGCATGGTTAGACAAACTGTGTACATGCGGCGTTTTGGTCCAGTTTTATCAAAATCAAACCAAACCAAACCAACTATATCATTTTTCTATACTTCATGCCTTCAACTTTCGCAGGTTTCTTGTCCCAGCCTGGAAAAGCTACAACTATATTACTCTGAGATAACTGCTCTATGCTCTCACCAACTTCCAACTGCCTACTTCAAAAAACTTGAAAACTTGGAAGTACTATATATTGTGGAAAATTGAGAAACTTGATGTCTCCATTAGTAGCCAGAGGTGTTGTAAATCTTCGAATACTTGTTATAAGTCGATGTCCATCAATGGAAGAAGTAATCATGGAAGAGGAACAACAAGTAGAAGAAATCATGATTAATGAGCCCTTGTTTCCCCACTTGGAAGAACTGCACCTTAGTTATTTACCAAAGCTGGAGCACTTCTTTCAAATGAAGCGTGCTCTTGAATTTCCATTTCTCAGAAGATTGGAGCTTCATGACCGCCCTAGACTGAAGACATTTATCCAAGAGGGATCTATGAGTACTCGATTGGAATGAGCAAATAAGACTTATTCCACCAGGGGTCTTATCAAGACTAGTTCGATTGGAGGAACTACATATGATGAAAGTGAAATGTTGTTGTTACCCCACCTTGAGGTAGCTGGAATCCATATCGAGGTTGACCGCAGTATATGGGTGTTTGTTTTTTGTGTTACATCTTGGTTTGTTTGTTTCTTTACTTTTTCCTTTTTTGCTCCTGGCTGCTATGCTTTGTTTCTGCTGTATGATTTGGTATTGTGACTGTTATACTACTCGTTTGGTGTCTTTCCAGCCGAAGCCTGTGATACAATAGGAGCAGATGTTTGTAAAGTTGAAATGTATCTTATGCTCGTGTTCATGTTTCTTATTCTTGTCAAACTCAAGCCATCACCAAGAAGCAACAGAACTGCATCAGGGTAGATGGGGAGTATGTTGATTTCAGAGTATCCAATAGATGCATGTTGTAAGTTTGAATTTTAACAAGGGATAGCCCACTAATTTGTCTAGTTCTTTTGGATTTAGTCGAGGAGCACGAAAGCTGGCCCTATCTTCCAGTGAGGCCATGCCCCCCTTCGCTCGGATATCCTCATTTCTAATTTTATCTCTCCCGGTATACTCACACATCAATCGCGACATCCTCATCTCCGCCAGTTTCATCTTTTGAATGTGAGAGTTCTTCACTGGCGAACACTACGACCTATATAGCATAGTTGGTCTAACTACCATTCTGTAGAACTTGCCTTTCAGTTTAGGTGACACCTTCTTATAACACAAGACTACACCAAAACTAGTAATACTATCAGGGACAAATAAAGACGACATTAGTATAGATACTGTTCAACAGATAATACGCGTTCATCTGATTGCTTTTCATCTTCTGTAATGCCTTCATAAACCAAATACCGAAGAGCTATGGAGTATTTTGCAAGTTTAGTTCTTGCAGATTTGGCAACACCCAAATTATTATCACTCATAATAAGATATGATCCGAAGCCATCCCTTTCCATATGAAGAATCAAGCGAACATAATGCAGCAACATAACTTGAAGAAGTAAAACACAACCATTTGCTAAATATCAACAAGAAGAGTAGCTAAGTTACCATGGGAGTCACCACTATGAGTATCGGAGAGTAGAAGTGTCACGACCCGAACCAGGGCCCTGGCCGTGATGAGCATTCCGAATCATAAAGACCCGGAACACCCCTATCTGGTAATCATGCACATGACTTATATGATAAAAGAAAGGCGGAAGATACACAATATAACGGAAACATGGTCAAGAATCATATGAAAACAATAATGGGGAATAATGTCCCACAATCTCAATCAACATCTGGAAAACATCTGCGAAATCTCTACAACATGACTGAAACCAATAACTATCTGAGAACTGGGACAAGGCCCCCAGTAGACCTCAAAACTATTAAATGACAGGCCTTCCGAAATATAGAAGGCTCACCACTTGATTCTGCAATCTGTCAGAAAGAATCTACTGATTATCTGGACCCCTAGACTGTGCCTCCGAACCTGGGAGGGAAGGGGGTCAATACAAAAGTACTGGTACGCAGAGAAATCAAAATCAAACATAATAGTTTTACAAAATATAGGTGAGAGCCATTATAAAGCTGTTTCATATCAATTCATTTGAAAACACATGGGCATAATGTAGTAGTTTTTAACAACAATGTAATGCAGCTGAGCTAGGTGGAATACCCTACAATTTGTAATTCCACGACTATGTGGAATCCTCCTTTTAGCTCGACGGCCGAGCCTCCAATCCAAGTAGCCGCCAGGATTTGGAGCCAGTGATACCCCCCATGTGAGCACACCGCGGGAATCCCCCAAATAATATTATTAATCCTCCCATGTAGGATACAATATCATATAACCCGCATTGGCAACTACGGTTTCCAGTGATGAGTCCTTTCACTCAAACGCCTTCTTCGGGCATCCACCTTTCTCATGAAGATCAATGCACTCAAACTTTGTTCAATCAATCACATGTCATACTCTGTAGGGTATCGTCATACCCGACTTGCAAGTCATCAGTATCATATCATTCTCTTTATTCAATCATCATATGCAACATATTTCAACATGAACAAAACAACCCTCTCTTTGAAAGTCAAAAACCATATCCGAATCATGACATTTTAAGACATTTTATGACATGCATTTCAAAATGAATTCAAACAATTCATATCATATGAAAATTTAAAACAACATCATATCAAGAGAGGGGTTCTATATAAATCATGCTCTCAATTTATCATCATTATGAAATGCATGCATATACATATATAATATATCAAATCATTTCGGGGGAAAGGCCTAAAAGACCACAACAATATTATTAAAACATTCCAAACATAATTATATTCATAATTTCAAAACCCCCATTGAAAAATATGATTTAATTGCCCATGAGATTTTTAGGATAACCCCACGTACCTCTATGTGCGAAGATGATAGGTGTTTCTTGAAGCCTAAGTTCTGGGGATTCCCAATATGCAATTAGTTTCAAAAACCCAAGGTTTAATCTTGAGTTGCTTGGGTTTTAAAAACCCTAAGGGGAGTTCTTGAGTAATTTTGGTGAATATGGGTGTAATTTGGCTCTTTAGGGATTAAATCCCGTGTTTAAGTTGATAGGGGAATGAGAATTTACCAAAATGCCATTACTTTCTCAGAGGATTCACCGAAAATGGCCTGGGATGATCCACCAGGCGCCGCGGGCCTTAGTGCACTGCGATAAGCCAGGCGTCGCCCACTCAATCGCGGGCTAAGGCTAAAGGCGCGCGATCCAGCAGGCGGCGCGGGCCAATCGCGCGCTGCCACTGGAATGGCAATCCAAACTTGTCCTTAATCTCGTCTAAAATTCCGAAACTCTTCTGAGACGTACTAAAACCTTGCCCCATCGCAACGCAGCAAGAAAATCCAAA
Organism: Capsicum annuum; assembly: GCF_002878395.1. Classification (NCBI taxonomy): domain Eukaryota; kingdom Viridiplantae; phylum Streptophyta; class Magnoliopsida; order Solanales; family Solanaceae; genus Capsicum; species Capsicum annuum. Next base: position 219,541,271 of record NC_061120.1, on the reverse strand, counting down.
AACGGACGTCGGGAAGGTTGAAAAGTTGTATCCCGAAGGTTGCTAGCTAAGATGACTCTAAGTCTCATTACACTTGGAAAAATTATAAGTCATTAAGTCTAAGAGCTCACTATTAAAGACTAATCCATGCACGACTTTTACGGGGCGTTACAAGACGCCGACATGGCCCCTTTTTCACTAAGGAAGAAATGTTGATTTCAAAACCAGTAAGCGATAACACTAGAAAAGGTGCATCAAATGACTAATACTCAAGGGATGTTTGCTTGCTCACTTAGCATACAAAATGGCATTACCACATAGGTGTTGAAAATACTCTCAATTCACCGCCATCTCCGACAAACCACTATTCATTTCAGAAAGAGAAGAAGAAGATGAAAGGGAAGGAACAAGTTCAAAGTTTAAGAAAGATGAAGCAAATATCTGATGATAATGCTTTTCACCCTTCCACTGCAGCCACACACGTGTCCAGTACAAAGAAGAAAATTGATGTGTGTCGGAATTCATCTCAGCCGTGTGATTCTTTTAATCACAAAGAATCACGGTTGTCCATCAAGGACCTAGGATCCTTTGAAGTTGGTTAGAGGAGAACAAATGAAAAGAAACACCTGTACAAAAAGTTATATTCTTTTTATCATTGTGTTTATTTGTAAATACTTGTATAAATAAGGGAACAAGTAGTCAATGAGAATCATCAAAATTTTTTTACTCTTCAAATTTCTTGTTTTTCTTCATGGTATCAAAGCAGTAGGTTGATTTCTTTGATCAATGGGAACAAATTCTGCTTCTTCTTCAGAGACTGTTGGATCCAGATTAATGGATTAAAGCAATCCCTATTTCCTTCATCCTTCAGATTCTCCTTGGATGTCTCTTGTGAATTCCATCTTTGAAGGTAAAGGCTATGGTGATTGGAGAAGGTCCATCCTCATTTCCCTATCCGCTAAGAACAAGTTGGGCTTCATTGATGGAACTTGCAAAGCATCAGAATCTGATTCACCAGACTTCAAATTTTGGGACAGAACCAACAACATGGTAACCTCACGGTTACTCAACTCTCTTTCAAAGAGATTGCTGATAGTGTCATCTATTCAAAAACAGCAGAAGCTCTTTCGAAAGATCTTAAGGATAGTTTTGGCCAGCCTAATGGGGCAAAACTCTATCACCTGCTAAAAGAATTAAGTGATTTAGTTCAAGGGTCAAGTGATATTGCAGGATATTATACTAAAATGAAGGGTTTATGGGATGAACTAGATCTTTTAAACACTAAAAACTGTTGCTCTTGTACATGTAATAGTGGAGGAAAGGTTGCTGTCACGATCCGAACCGGGGCCTTGGTTGTGACGAGCATCCCGAACCATGAAGGCCCGAAACACCCGTATTTATCTGGTAATCATGCACATAATTCATATGATAAAAGAATTGCGGAAGATACACAATATTACAGAAACATGGTAATAAGTCTAATAAAATCAATAATGGGAAATAAAGTCCCACAACATCTATCAACATCTGAAGTCCGTCTGCGAAAATCTCTACTACATGACTAATAGCAACTATCTGAAATCTAGGACAAGGCCCCAGTAGACCAAAACATGACATAAAGATAAGTATCTAAAAGTTAGCAGGCCTTCTGGAATATAGAAGGCTCACCCCTTCACAATCTGCTCTGCGATCTGAAATATCTATTGTTTATCTGGACCCCTAGACTGTGTCTCAAAACCTGGAAGGAGGGGTCAGCACAAAAGTACTGGCACGCGAAGCAATCCAAAATAGAGTAATTGAACATATATATATATATATATATATATAATACGTGAGAGCAATTTTCATCAAAACATCATGCATAAAACAGTTTCTGAAAAACACATGGGCACTTTCTGAAAACATGTAACCTGTCTGTAAATTTCAACTTCTGATCTGTGTATTACTTCTGAGTTAGGTGGTATCCCCTACAAGTCTGATATTCCACAGGCGATATGGAATCCGCCATTGACTCGGCGGGGAAGCCTCCAACCCGAGTGTGCCGTAAGGGTTGGAGTTCCTGAATTTGATACGCCACATGACACTTAAGTCAGCGTATAATAATATACCCGGGTCGGCAAACCACGGTTTTAGGCAAAGAGTTGTCTAAACTCACGCCTTCTTCAGGGAACCACCTAAGCTCTCTTTATGCCCTATTTTAGCCTTTTCTGAACATGCATCATTCTAAAGTTCTAAAATGCAAATCTGATAAAGTCTGATTTCTGTATTCGTCTGTGTCTGTTATGGCATTTTCTGAGTTTGGTATCGTCATACCAAGACTTGCAAGTCATGATTTCTGAGCCATAATACATTAAGATAAATCCTTCATTTAAAGCAAAGCTTAGACCACCCAAAAACATGCAACTGATATAGAAGATTTCATGTTCCGAAACTCAAGTCAAAATCATGCAAAAACTTCATCAAACATATGGTGGTCTAGTGCCTTTAGCAAATCATGCACTCTTTTATTACATGCATTATGAACATTAAACATTCATGCTAAATTCCCTCTTTAGTGATTTAAAACCACCTTTAAATCATAACAAGAGTTTAACCATTTCATATAGTGCTTTTCAAGAATGCTTTGCAAAACAATTCATATGCTATGAAAAATCTGAAAATTCATAATAAGAGGGAATTCACCAAAAGTCATGCTCTCAACAAGAATTCATTCTTAAATACATGTTTTCATACATACATATTCTCAAATCACTTTGGGGAAGGTCAAAAGACCAAAACAATTATGTTAAAACATCTAATACGTGAATATATACATAGTTTCAAAAAACCCATTCTAAAACATGATTTTTCTATGCCCATGAGAATTTAGGAAAACCCCAC
>NC_061120.1:219452769-219538312 GCF_002878395.1 Capsicum annuum | reverse complement strand
TTATTATGAATTTTCAGATTTTTCATAGCATATGAATTGTTTTGCAAAGCATTCTTGAAAAGCACTATATGAAATGGTTAAACTCTTGTTATGATTTAAAGGTGGTTTTAAATCACTAAAGAGGGAATTCACCAAAAGTCATGCTCTCAACAAGAATTCATTCTTAAATACATGTTTTCATACATACATATTCTCAAATCACTTTGGGGAAGGTCAAAAGACCAAAACAATTATGTTAAAACATCTAATACGTGAATATATACATAGTTTCAAAAAACCCATTCTAAAACATGATTTTTCTATGCCCATGAGAATTTAGGAAAACCCCGCGTACCTCAATTACGAATAATAATGGATGATTCTTGAAGCTTGTGGATTGGGGATTCCGAATCTCTAATTTGTTTTGAAAACCCATGGTTGAATCTTGAACTACTTGGGTTTTTATTTTGAAACCCTAAGGGGTGTTCTTGAGAGAAAATTTGAGAAAAGGATTATATTTTGATGAATTGGAGACATGAGGTGAAATAACTAAAATGCCCTTAAAAAAACAAACAAAGTCGAAACTGTCCCCCAGTTGACAAGCTGACAGGCTGATGTAAAACGGATATAACTCATTACTCAAATATTGGATTTGGATGAAACCAGTTGCATTGGAAAGAAGACTCAAATATCTTTCATTTGATCAGTATAAGCTCTCCCAGTTCATTATATTCAGAGAGTTATGATCATTTGAAGTTGACCCTGAAATGCTGAAAACTGGGCAATAGGCTATACGTTTTGCTACTGTTTTGAAATCCAAACGCAGCCTTATGCGTTCCGAAAAATTCTGAAACTTATCCGAGATGTACTATGAGCTTGCCCGATCGTAACGCAACTTGAAAATCTAAAAACGGATGTCGGGAAGGTTGAAAAGTTGTATCCCGAAGATTGCCAGCTAAAATGACTCTAAGTCCTCATTACACTTAGAAATTTCACCAGGGGTCTTATCAAGACTAGTTCGATTGGAGGAACTACATGTGGAGGGAGTACAAGATTGTAGTTACTCTACCTTGAGGGAGCCGGAATCCACATCGAGATTGACCGCACTGACATTAGATGAATGTTCTGAAGATGTGATTTACAGTAACTTGGGCCTTTCCTCCAAGTTGACGCGGTACATTCTTCATGTGGGTGGAGATGACACAGACAGTTCAAGCATGGATAATTACAGCAAAATTATTGGTTTAGAGGTCACTGAGACTGCCCCATTGGGTGATTGGATGTGCCGCCTGTTGAGGCAGAGCGAAGTTGAACATTCAACAGGAAAGGGCTCCAAGAATGTACTCAACAGGATGAATTTCAGAATGTGAAAGATCTCCTCCTCTATGAATGTGATTCATTGACACATTCACTGAATATCTATTGCTAGAATAATATTCCGTTCCCCAAACTCAAAAGATTGGAGGTAAGCGAGTGTGGTGGTCTACAGTATGTCTTTCGTGTATCATGGGCTGGAGGGAGTTCGACAGTAGCTTGTCCCGCTGAAGATGAGGAAACGAAGATCTCTCACAAGACACATATCGGACAGGGAATAATCAAGTTCCCAAATTTATATGAGTTGGAGCTTCGTCGTCTACCATGCTTCACTCACTTTTGCTATGACACTGTTGAGGGCATTGAGTTCCCTCATTTACAAGTCATGGCCTTCTACACCTTACCTGAGTTCCAAACTTTCTGGCCAACAGTCAACAACTCCATCACTCACTCAAATCCTCTTTTTCATGAAAAGGTCTGCTTCTACTTCTCTACTTTTTCTTTTTTTATTTGGTGGAAAGTTTTGTGAATTAAAATTTTACCTTTAACTTGAGCATGAAAGATATTTACTTACCCAATGTCTATACTTTTTTTTTTTAAAATTATATATGATTATTAATTGTTTGGGTAGGTACTTTATCTATAATTTAAATTGTATTTGTTTTTTTTATTGAGGTAATTGGTCACAATAAAACCAAACTAACTATATCGGTCTTTTCAGAGTTTCTGGTCACATAAACACTATTTTAATTTTAATTTTGGTCTCAAATTCGAAGAAAACATAAGAAATTAATAAATCATGACATATGAATATGAAAGAACAAATAAATTGACATTTTTCATCTTCTTTTTGATGAAAAGCTTTGTTCTACTACTCTACATGATCATTAAAATAATAATTCCTTTTCATCTTTTAATTGATGGTTTTTATAAATTAAAATATTACCTTATACTCTTTTTTTTAATCGTGAATACCACCTCACTTGAGCACTAAAGATCTTTACCTACGCAATGTCTATTTTTTCTACTATTACTAGTGTTAAAGTAAATTTTAATTTTTTTAAAAAAAACAAACATAACTGTGTTTGAGATGTTAAAAACTTTTTAAAATATGAAATGAGATCATATACAAAAAATAATGATATATTTTGCCACTGCAGTTTTTTTTTTTAATCAATAAAGCGCTTCTGTTAAATTACATGTATTTTCCAACTCAAGAAGAATATCTATTAGTTTTTGCAGGATTAGAAATAGAAGCATCAAATTCATAATTTAAAAGATATATATATATATATATATATATTGATTCAGTGTGAACATGAATTAATTTATTGTAATAAAATAAAAAGACAAACCAGAAATAAGAATTTTATTGTAATCATTTCTAACAATACAGGAAGACCCAACAATTAAAAAACTACCAAATAATATTGCAGCTCTCTTGTCCTAACCTGGAATATAGAAGGCTCACCAAGTGACTCTGCAAATCTGTCTAAAGAATCTACTGATTATCTGGACCCCTAGACTGTGCCTCCGAACCTGGGAGGGAAGGGGGTCAATACAAAAGTACTGGTACGCTGAGAAATCCAAAACATCAATATAATATTTTTACAGAATATAAGTGAGAGCCATTATAAAGCAGTTTCGTATCAAATCATTTGAAAAGCACATGGGCATAATATAATAATTTTCCAACAACAATGCAATGCATCTGAGCTAGGTGGAATACCCTACATATCACATTTACACCAACTATCAAACCTCGGTTGACGCCGAGATTAGAGTATAAGTGAGGGGAAGACACACAAGATCACACAGCAGGGTGTCTCGACCCAATAAAGTATGGTAGTGCACAAGATCACAAAGCAGGGCTCCTAACCATAGTCCCAATTTGGGATGACATAAAGTTAGGTACGTAAGATCACAAAACAGGGTACCAAATTCCCATGTCGGCAAACACGGTTTCCAGCGATAAGCCCTTACACTCAAACTCCTTCTTTGGGCATCCACCTATCTCATGTAAAATCAATGCATTCAACTCTATTTAATACAATCACATATCATGTTCTGTAGGGTATCGTCATACCCGACTTGCAAGTCATCAGTATCACATCATTCTTTTCATTCAACCATTATATTCAACATATTTCAACATAAACAACCCTCTCCTTACAAGTCAAAATCATTTCCAATTATAACAACTTTCAAACATTTCATGTCATGCTTTTCAAGATGATTTTCAAACAATTCACATCATGTGAAAATTTAAAACAAAAGCATATCAAGAGAGGGATTTTATATGATTCATGCTCTCAAGTTAACATCTTTTCGGAGTACATGCACATACATATATCATATATCAAATCACTTCGGGAATAGGCCTAAAGACCAAATCAATATCGCAAAAACGTTTAAAATGTGATTTATATTCATAATTTCAAAATCCCCATTATTAAAACATGAATTTTTAAGCCCATGAGATTTTTAGGATAACCCCACGTACCTCTATTTACGAAACTAGCGGGTGCTTCTTGAAGCCTACGTTGCGGGGATTCCAATTCTTCAATCGCTTTTGAAAATCCACGGTTGAATCTTGAATTATTTGGGATTCTTGTTTGAAACCCTAGAGAGCGTTCTTGATGAATTTTGGTGGAAGTATATGTATTTAGCTGTATTTGGGATTAAATCCCGTGTTTGGATGGGTTTGGGGCCATGGGAAATGTCTAATTTGGCCTTAGAATTTAAAATACGATACTGGAAGGCCGTCTAAAGCTTCACCGCGACACGCTGGAAATCACAGTGAGCTACTGGAATTGACAATTGTCATTTTAAGGCTCCCCGCGACACGGTGGCCAGTCAAACGGGAACACTGACACTAAAAATGCTCTAACTTCTTCACCGAGTGTCCGTTTTAGGCGAATTTGGTATCGATGGAAAGCTAATTCGAATATCTTTCATTGATATATAGTAGGCCACCTAGTTCATCATATATAATGAGTTATGATTGATTGAAGTTGACCCAAGTTTCAGCGTTCACTAAAACTTGAACGATAGGAAAGTTCTCAACCCGTCTTTGAGTTAAGGGACTTCTATGATCTCAATTCATGCTCAACTAGATTCACACACTACATAATTGATTACACACTAAATTTGTATAGGATTCATGAATTTTACAACCTCTATGTGAAAGAATAACGGTTTACATTCTAGCCCGAAATGTGGGGTGTTACATTATCCCCGTTGGGATCATTCGTCCCCGAATGATGACATGGAATACAGTCACGTACGATTTCAAGTATACTCAGATATTTAAAAGAAGACATAAGACAAGAATTGTACCTTTCATCTCAGCATTCACCGGATCAAATAGGCTTGGGTATCTAACTCTCATGTCGTTTTCTGATTCCCAAGTTGCTTCTTCAACTTTCTTATTCCGCCACAAAACTTTAACTGAGGCTATCTATTTGTTCCTCAGCTTTATCACTTGACGATCTACGATTGCTATAGGCTCTTCTTCATAAGACAAGGAATCGGTCACTTTGAATTCTTCAACAGGTAACACTATCGAATGATCTCTAATGCACTACTTCAACATTGATATAAGGAATACCGGGTGAACAGAACCCAAATTTGCAGGCAACTCTAACTCGTATAAAACTCCACCTATCCTTTTTATAATCTGATATGGTCCTGTATAGCAAGGACTCAGCTTACCTTTCTTCCCGAAGCGGATAACTCCCTTCATGGGAGAAACTTTAAGGAATACCCAATCTTCAACCTCAAACTCTAGCTCTCTTCTTCTAACATCGGCATAGGATTTCTGACGGCTCTGTGCCGTCTTAAGTCTTTCTCTGATGATTTTCACATCCTCCATTGCCTGATGAACAATATCAGGCCCAAACAACCGTGTCTCACCAACTTCATACCACCCTATAGGAGACCTGCATCTTCTCCCATACAATGCTTCAAATGGTGCCATATTAATACTGGCATGGTAGCTATTATTGTAAGAGAACTCAACCAACAGCAAATTATCTACCCAACTACCTTTGAAATCTATTACATAAGCCCTCAACATATCCTCAAGGGTCTGAATGGTGCGTTCAGCTTTCCCATCAGTCTGAGGGTGGAATGTTGTACTTAAGTTCACCTGTCCTCAAATGCTCTACCTTCACTTGTTGACAGTTCAAACACCTGGAAACAAAATCAGCTACATCGTGTTTCATATTATTCCACCAATACAAAGTTTTCAGATCATGGTACATCTTAGTAGAGCCCGGGCGAACAACATACCTCAAAGTGTGAGCCTCATAAAGGATTCTTTTCCGCAATCCATGAATATTCGAAACGCATAACCTACCCTGATATCTAGAATACCATCACCACCAATTTCGAACGACATTACCTTTTGTTGACCTACATCTTTCTTGATTTGCATCAAGATGGGATCTTCAACCTGCTTTTCTTTAACTTCAGCACAAAGGGATGAATTAACTATCTCATGAACAATCACCCCTCCATCTTTGGAATCTAAGAGTCGCACTCCCAGATTTGAAAGGCGGTGAATATCCTTCACCATCTCTTTCTTCCCTTCTTTAACATGAGAAAGGTTTCCCATAGAGCGTCGGCTACAACATTTGCCTTGCCTGGATGGTAATGCAGGCTCATATCATAGTCTTTCAAAAGCTTCATCCAATGCCTCTGCCTGAGGTTCAATTCTTTCTGCGAGAAAACATACTGCAAGTTTTTGTGGTCAGTATAAATATTAACATGCACTCCATAGAGATAATGCCTCTAGATTCTAAGTGCAAACACCACGGTTGCTAACTCTAAGTCATGACTGAGGTAATTACGCTCATGCACCTTTAACTGCCTAGATGCATAAGCTATCACCTTACCATGCTGCATCAATACACAACCAAGTCCCACACAGGATGCATCACAGTAAACCACAAAACCATCTACACCCTCGGGAAGAGTCAAAATAGGAGTAGTAGTTAGTTTGTCTTTCAACTTCTCGAAACTGTTTTCACACGAGTCAGACCACAAAACTTTACCTTTTTCAAAGTCAATTTAGTGAGTGGAATAGCTATGGAAGAAAAACTCTCTACGAACCTTCTATAATAACTTGCTAGGCCTAAAAAGCTCTGAATATCAATTGGAGTCATAGGTCTGGGCCATTTTCTCACTGCCTCAATCTTTTGGGGATCCACTCTAATCCCGTCACTAGATACAATATGCCTCAAAAAGGTAATAGCATCCAACCAAAATTCACATTTGGAGAACTTGGTATATAACTGATGATCCTGAAGGGTCTGAAGGATAGTTCGGAGGTGATTGACATGGTCCTCCTCACTTTTGGAATAGATCAGAATATCATCAATGAACACTATGACGAACAAGTCTAGAAACTAATGAAACACCCTATTCATAAGATCCATGAAAGTTGCAGGGGCGTTAGTCAACCCGAAGGACATGACTAAAAACTTATAGTGACCATATCGGGTTCGGAAGGCTGTTTTAGGAATGTCTGACTCCCTAACCTTTAACTGATGATAACCCGAACGAAGGTCTATTTTCGAAAAACACTTAGCACCCTGAAGCTAGTCAAAAAGATCATCAATCCTATGAAGAGGATATTTGTTTTTAATAGTGACCTTATTCAACTGGCGGTAGTCTATGCACATAAGAAGGGACCCATCCTTCTTTCGCACGAAAAGTATGGGTGCACCCCATGGGGAAACACTAGGACGAATAAAGCCTTTGTCTAGGAGGTCTGCGAGCTATTCTTTTAACTCTTTCAATTCCACGGAAGCCATTTTATTTGGCGGAATGGAAATAGGACGAGTGTCTGGCAACACATCAATGCCAAAATCTATCTTCCTATCAGGTGGTATCCCTGGGAGATCTTTAGAAAAGACTTCTGGAAACTCATTCACTACAGGGACTGACTGAAGAGGAAGATTTTCAACTCTAGAATCTTTTACTCAGATTATATGGTACGTACAACCTCTGGAGATAAGTCTTCGGGCTCAAGATAAGAGATAAAGTGACCTTTAGGTGCCACAGAATTCCCTGCCCATTCAATTGGTGTCTCATTCGGGAAAGAAAAAGTAACCCTCTAGGTTCTGCAATCAAGTGTGGCATAACATGAATGGAGCTAGTCCATCCCAAGAATAGCATCAAAATCTAATATCAAGTTCTATAAGGTCTGCCACAGTATCCCGACTAAGAATAGACACAATACAATTTCTATGCACCCTTCTAGCAACAACAGAATCACCTATAAGAGTGGAAACAGTGAAGGGTTCTACCATAACTTTGGGTTCAAACCCAAAACCAACATCCACATAAGGGGTCACATAAGATAAGATAGACTCGGGATAAAGCAATACATAAACATCACGGGAAAAGATCTGTAACGTACCAGTGACAACATCTGGTAAAGATTCCACCTCCTGGCAGTTAGCCAAAGCATATAACCAGTTACGACCACTCCCGACAGCTGAAGGGGCACCCTAAGGAGGAGGAGCCGTAGAGGCAGCCTGGGGCTTAGGCCCCCCCCCCCCCCTCACATTTCCTTCGGCAGAAGGGCAATCTCTCTGAAGATGACCCACCTTGCCACAAGTATAACAGTTTCTCCCTCGAAATAACACCTTCCCAGGTGATTCTTTCCATAAGTCTCACACCGTGGATAAGTACGACACTACTGGGCCACACTGCCTTGCGACTGAGTATCTGGGGCTCTGGATCCATGATGAGTTTGGAAACTCTGAGATCGTCTGTCTGCTGGTGGTCTGGGCGTTGGGGCACTGGCAGCAGACTGTGCATTACCCCAATTCTTTTTCTTCTGCCATTTATTTCCTCACTTACCGCTTTGAGGCTGACTGTGACCCTGGTCGGTAGAACTGTCTCTTTTCGCCTGTCTTTCTATCTCCCTAGCTTCAGAAATTTTCTTCTTTTTCTCTTTTACTTGTTGCATATGAACCGTCAGCCTAGCAAAGTCCAACTCTTTGTTCAACATAGCTCCCTGGCACTCAAGTACCAGATCCTCTGAAAGGCCGGACGCAAATTCCTCATTCGGGCCCTCATACTATTTGTCATCTCAGGAGTATAACGGGCCAGCTGATTGAACTTCAGAGTATTCTCTTGAACACTCATCTTACCCTGCTTAAGGTTCATGAACTCCTCAGCCTTTGCCTCCCGCAACTCTAAAGAAAAGAACCGGTCAAGGAAAGCATCTACAAACTCACTCCATACCGAAGGCTCTGCATTGTCTCCCTTCGCATCTTCCCAATCTTTGTACCACTGATTCGCCACCTCTTTCAGCTGATACATGGCCAATTCCACCCCTTTTACTTCATCAACATGCATCACTTTGAAGATCTTTTTCATTTCGTCTACAAATTCCTGCGAATTCTCTTCTACTTTAGTATCGGTGAATTTGGGAGGATTCATTCTCATGAATTGGCTCACCCGTGTAGCTCCAGAAGTAACAGATGTAGACTAGTATCTTCTGACCACTGAGTCTGTGCATCCACCAACTGTGTTAACATATAAATCAATTGTCTGAATTCTGCATTTGAAATATCCCTCTGATTAGTCGGGGGACGGTTAAAATTGGTTCGTGGAGCCTGGGGTGGGCTGGTCGGGACTAAAGGGACTCCCGAGTAGGGACAGGGTCTGGAGTGAGAGCTCTGTCACGTGTCCTCATCCCATGAGTGGGACGGACTTCATCATTCTGAGCACTCTGATTAGTATTGCAACGAGGAGGCATGACTGTTATTTTTGTAAGACAAAAGATTACTGATTAGGAACAGACTTGACTCTGAAGCATGAAATAATTCACAAAAAAAGGAAATATCTCCTGAACACCTAGTATCTTCTTGCTTATAAGTATGGTGCGCTACTAACCCATAAACAAGACTCTACCCGACGCAATTTTGCAAACACCCTGGGACCATGAACCGTGCTCTGATACCAAGTTTGTGACGACCCGAACAAAGGCCCTGGTTGTGACGAGCATTCCGAAACATGAAGGTCGGAAACACCCCTATCTATCCGGTAATCATGCACATAATTCATATGATAAAAAGAAATGATGAAGATACATAATATTACGGAAACATGGTCATGAATATAATGAAATCAATAATGGGAAATAATGTCCCACAACCTCTATCGACATTTGAAAACCGTTTGCAAAATCTCTACTACATGACTGAAACAAAGTACTGTCTGAAAATTGGGACAAGGCGCCCAGTAGACCCAAAAACTAATAAAGGATAAATAAAACTGCCAAACATCATCAGGCCTTCCTGAATATAGAAGGCTCACCAAGTGACTCTGCAAATCTGTCTAAAGAATCAATTGATTATCTGGACCCCTAAACTGTGCCTCTGAACCTAGGAGGGAAGAGGGTCACTACAAAAGTACAGGTACGCACAGAAATCCAAAACATCAATATAATATTCTTATAGAATATAAGTGAGAGCCATTATAAAGCAGTTTAGTATCAAATCATTTGAAAAGCACATGGGCATAATGTAATAATTTTCCAACAACAATGCAATGCATCTGAGCTAGGTGGAATACCCTACATATCACATTTACACCAACTGTCAAACTTCGGTTGCCATCGAGATTAGAGTATAAGTGAGGGGAAGACACACAAGATCACACAGCAGGGTATCTCGACCCAATAAAGTATGGTAGCGCACAAGATCACAAAGCAGGGCTCCTAACCATAGTCCCAATTTGGGATGACATAAAGTCAGGTACGCAAGATCACAAAACAGGGTACCAAATTCCCATGTCGGCAAATACTATTTCCAGCGATGAGCCCTTACACTCAAACGCCTTCTTCAGGCATCCACCTATCTCATGTAAAATCAATGCATTCAACTCCATTTAATACAATCACATATCATGTTCTGTAGGGTATCGTCATACCCGACTTGCAAGTCATCAGTATCACATCATTCTTTTCATTCAACCATTATATTCAAAATATTTCAACATAAACAACCCTCTCCTTGCAAGTCAAAATCATATCCAATCATAACAACTTTCAAACATTTCATGTCATGCTTTTCAAGATGATTTTCAAACAATTCACATCATGTGAAAATTTAAAACAAAAGCATATCAAGAGAGGGATTTTATATGATTCATGCTCTCAAGTTAACATCTTTTCGGAGTACATGCACATACATATATCATATATCAAATCACTTCAGGAATAGGCCTAAAGACCAAATCAATATCGCAAAAACGTTTAAAACGTGATTTATATTCATAATTTCAAAACCCCCATTATTAAAACATGAATTTTTAAGCCCATGAGATTTTTAGGATAACTCCACGTACCTCTATTTACGAAATTAGCAGGTGCTTCTTGAAGACTACGTTGCGGGGATTCCAATTCTTCAATCGCTTTTGAAAACCCACGGTTGAATCTTGAATTATTTGGGATTCTTGTTTGAAACCCTAGAGAGCGTTCTTGATGAATTTTGGTGGAAGTGTATGTATTTAGCTGTATTTGGGATTAAATCCCGTGTTTGGATGGGTTTGGGGCTATGGGAAATGTCTAATTTGGCCTTAGAATTTAAAATCCGAGACTGGAACGCCGTCTAAAGCTTCACCGCGACGCGCTGGAAATTGCAGTGAGCTACTGGAATTTACAATTGTCATTTTAAGGCTCCCCGCAACACGGTGGCCAGTCAAACGGGAATGCTGACACTAAAAATGCTCTAACTTCTTCACCGAGTGTCCGTTTTAGGCGAATTTGGTATCGATGGAAAGCTAATTCAAAGATATTTCATTTGATATATAGTAGGCCACTAAGTTATTCATATATATTGAGTTATGATCAATTGAAGTTGGCCCAAGCTTCAACATTCACTAAAACTTGAACGATAGGAAAGTTCTCAACCCGTCTTTGAGTTAAGGGACTTCTATGATCTCAATTCATGCTCAACTAGATTCAAACACTACATAATTGATTACACACTAAATTTGCATAGTATTCATGAATTTTTCAACCTCTATGTGAAAGAATAATGGTTTACGTTCTAGCCCGAAATGCGGGATGTTACACCGCTCTTTCACCTTTAATTTTCATATCAAATTCTACACTCCACCTCTTTCGTTTCATAGCAAATTTTCCATTGCATGTTTCATTTTTATATTAAATTCAACTTTGCCACTCTTTCACCAAATTCTCAAACACTGCTATTCTTTTGTTTCATACCAAATTCTCCATTCCCACTCTCCGATCTTTTATCTTCATACCAAATTCCTCATTGCCGCTCCTTCAGCTTTCATTTTCATACCAAATATTCCATTGCCGCTCTTTCAGCCTTCCTTTCACACCAAATTCTCTTACACTTCTTCTTTTTCACCATTCATTTCATATCACCTTTACTTCCCAATAACTAATTAAAGAAACACCTAAAAAGGCTTATTACTAAACCATAGCAGCTATGGAATTCTTAACTATTGTTGTAGAAAAATCCATCGATTGCTTGATCCATCCAGTTGCGTGAGGGTTTGGGTATTTTTTTTTACTACAAGAGAAACATCAAATCTCTAGAAAAAGAATCTCAGAGGCTAGAAAATGTCAGAAATGGGGTGCATCTACGAGCGGAGGCTGCCCAGAGAAACTTACATAAACTTGCACCAAACATCCAGGATTGGTTAACTAGTGTTGATACCACTACTGCAGATGTAAAAGGTGTAATGCAAGGCAGAGCTGAGCAGAAGAGCTACGAAAATTTCCTTGGATGTGATTGAACTTAGAACTGAAGGCAACAATTATGTTGATTTCTCCTATCCCGTACCACCTATAGAAGTTGAGGCTCTACCTAACAATGTTGAGAAGTTTGACTCCAGATAAGAGAAAGAGGAAGAGGTCATGGAAGCTTTGAGAGATGAAAGGGTCGCTATTGTTGGGATATGCGGGATGGGTGGTGTCGGTAAGACAACACTACCTGAGAAAATAAGAACAAGGGCTAAACAAGAAAAATTGTTTAATGACGTTGTCATGGTAACTGTCAGTCAACAACAAAATTTTAAGAAAATACAAGATGAGATCGCCGGAGGAGTCGGTCTGACATTAAAAGGGGACAATTTGTTGCAGCGTGGAGATCGGCTGGGTTCAAGGTTAATGTATAAGGACAGTCGCGTCCTTGTTATTTTGGATGATGTTTGGGAGGTTGTTGATCTAAAGAGTCTTGGAATTCCCACTGGTAGCGACCACAACTACCGGTGCAAAGTTACATTGACAATGCATCTCCAAGATGTTTGTCACGTTATGGAGGCTCAGAAGATCGTAGAATTTAGAGTTTTATCTGAAAAAAAAAAAGCATGGTTCCTTTTCAGGCAGAAAGCTGGTGATTCGGTTGATGATCCATCTCTTCTTCACATAGCAAAAGATGTTGCAGAAGAATGCAAGGGGTTGTTGTTACTTCCCACAATATATTCGGGTATGTAGAATCTGTATATTACAACAACAACTTCAACTCAAGTTCAAGTATAAACAAGAACACAGTGAAGTATCAAATACCCTCAACACAAAATCAAAATGACCTTTCCAAGAGGTGTATTTGTTTTTTCCAGAAAATAAAGATGAAACAGAAAATAGCCAAGTCATCCGAGTTCACGAATTTTCCTTAAGAAAATAATCCCCCTCACTGTACCCGAGGTTGTGGAATTTTTCTTCCCAGGATAAAATGGCTAACTAAACCAACAGTAGCGGTACCTCAAATGGTTGGAATATCTTCGAACTAACAGAATGTTTTAAGTGATCACACAGAATATTTTTGAGACAAGAAGAGAGTTTATTAATCTGAAAATTTTCGTACTAAATCTGTAGAAGAAACCAGGTTTATATAGCCACATCATGCCTCTTCTGGAAAAGAGGCAAAGGTTCATCTAAAAGGTGTGATGTTTCTGAAAATTCATGTCTGAAAAGAGGCAAAGGTTCATCTAAAAGGTGTGATGTTTCTGAAAATTCATGTCTGAAAAGAGGCAAAGGTTCATCTAAAAGGTGTCTGTTTCTGAAAAGGCAAACCCTTTGAACTTTCCATAGTAAACATGCATCGGATGCACTCAGTCAATTGGTAGATTTGATATCTTTGAACCGTCGAGCTTTAATATACACCTAGACAATAGACGTCACACAACCAGCCTTTTAACATTTATGGTTCTCATGGTTTTGTTCTTTTCACCCATGAACATGTCCCGGTTTTCATAAGAGCTTAGAGAATAGGCCTTTACTAACATTCTCCTTGAAGCGGTTTCCACTTCGCCCTCACATAGGTGATTTCTAAATGTTCAATCCTGTAGATTAAACTATTTGGTCAAATTTGTCAAATTTAGATAATCATTAAAAGATTTTTCACCTGAAGTCTTATCCTTGTTTATTAAACATTGTCTACATCATGAGAATGGGTTGTGTATTTGACAATGTCGAACCTATCAGACACAACTTTGTTTGATATCCTTAAACCTAGCTCTTGGGATCTCTAGTCTGCTAGGTAGAGTTACCGCCATGCTAACTTGTCCTAGGCCTTAAACCCATTCCCTTAGATGTCCTTTCTACTCCTTCTCTAGATAGGCCTTTTGTAAGTGGATCCGATATATTATCCTTTGACTTTACATAGTCTATAGTGATAATTCCACTGGATAGGAGTTCTCTAACGGTATTATGTCTTCATCTTATAAGACGAGATTTACCGTTATACATCATGCTCCCTGCCCTACCTATTGCCACTTGGCTATCACAGTGTAACATACTGGTTCCACTGGCTTGGGCCAATACGAAATATCTTCCAAGAAATTTTAGAGCCATTCTGCTTTTTCACCAGCTTTATCAAATGCGATAAATTTAAATTCCATTGTAGAGCGAGCGATACAAGTCTGTTTGGATGATTTCCAAAAAACTGCTCCTCCACTGATAGTAAATACATATCCACTTGTGGATTTTACTTCGTTCGATCCAGTGATCTAATTTGCATCACTACATCCTTCAAGTACCGCAGGATATTTATTGTAATACAAAGCATAGTTTTGAGTGTATTTAACATACCCCAAAACTCTTTTCATTGTCATCCAATGAGTTTTGTTGGGATTATGTGTATTGGCTCAATTTACTAATTGTACATGCTATGTCTGATCATGTACAGTTCATTATATACATTAAATATCCCAATACTCTTGCTACTCCAATTGTGAGTCACTTTCACCTTCATTCTTTCGAAGTGCAAAGTTCACATCCAATGGAGTCTTGGCAGTACCGAATTTCATATACTTGAACTTGTCAAGTACTTTTTTGATATAATGAGACTGTGACAATGCTAACCCTTGTGGAGTTTGATGGATTTTTATACCTAAGATCATATCTGCAACTCCAAGGTCTTTCATATCAAACTTCCTCTCGAGCAGGCAGTTGGCTTCATTTATGTCACAAATGTCTCTGCTGATGATCAACATATCATCCACATATAAATAAACAATGACTTAGTGATTTGGTGTGTCTTTAATATATATACATTTGTCACATTCATTTATCTTGAATCCGCTTGCCAACATGGTTTGGTCAAACTTTGCATGCCATTGCTTAGGTACTTATTTTAGTCCATAAAGTGACTTAACAAGTTTACACACCTTATTTTCTTTTCCTGGAATCATAAAATCCTCAGGTTGTTCCATGTATATTTCTTCCTCCAAATATCCATTTAGGAATGCGGTCTTCACATCCATTTGATGAATTTGAAGATCATACCGCCGCCAAGGCAATTGATATTCGAATTAAGGTTATCCTTGTTAATGGCGAGTATGTATCAAAGTAATCAAGGCCTTCCTTCTATTTGAAGCCTTTTACTACAAGTCTTGCCTTGTATTTGTCAATAGTACTATCCACCTTCATTTTCTTTTTGAAGATTCATTTAGAACCTAAAGGTTTATTTCCTGGAGGAAGGTCAACCAATTCTCATAAATGGTTGCTTAATATTGAATATATCTCACTATTGACTGCCTTATTCCAAAAAGATGAGTCTGACGACGACATCGCTTCTTTAAATGTTTTAGGCTCATTTCTAAGAGAAATGTTACAAAATTCAATCCAAACAAAGTTGACATTCTTTGACGTGTACTACGTCTTGGATTTTCTTCATTATGTATACTCTCACTTGGTTCATCTCGAGGTCGTTTAGATCCTCCACTAGACCGTTCATGTCTAATTTTATACGGATAAATATTTTCAAAGAATTCAGTATTGTCTGATTTAATTACCGTATTTTCATTAATATCCGGATGTTTGGATTTATGAACCAAAAATCGACATGCTTTACTACTTTTAGCATATCCTATGAACACACAGTCGACCGTTTTAGGTCCTATCTTAACCCTTTTAGGTATAGGAACTTGAACCTTCGCTAGACAACCCCACACTTTGAAATATTTCAAGTTGGGTTTCCTTCCTTTCCATTTTTCGTAAGAAATTGATTGTGTCTTACTATGGGGAACTCTGTTGAGTATACGATTGGCCGTAAGAATAGCCTCCCCCCATAAGTTTTGTGGTAAACAAGAACTTATAAGTAAGGCATTCATCATTTCCTTCAAAGTTTGGTTTTTCCTTTCTGTAATTCCATTAGATTGAGGTGAATATGGGGCCGTAGTTTGATGGATTATTCCATTCTCTACACATATTTGTGCAAAGGGAGATTCATATTCTCCGCCCCTATCACTTTTTATCATTTTGATTTTTTTGTCTAACTGATTTTCAACTTCAATTTTATATTGCCTAAACGCATCTATTGCTTCATCCTTACTATTTAGCAAGGAGACATAACAATATCTAGTGTAATCGTCAATAAAAGTTATGAAATACCTTTTTCCACCATGTGATGGTGTTGACTTCATATCACAAATGTCAATGTGTATTAAGTCTAAGGGATTGGAATTCCTTTCAACGGACTTATAAGGATGCTCTGCATACTTTGATTCCACACACGTTTGACACTTAGATTTATTGCACTCAAAGTTTAGCAAAACTTCTAAGTTAATTAATTTTCGTAACATTTTATAATTAACATGGCCTAAACGTTCATGCCATAAATCATAAGACTCAAGAAAATAAGAAGAATTTGAACTTTTATTTATTTCAATAGTCATTACATTCATCTTATAAAGGCCTTCAATCAGATAACCTTTTCCTACATACATTTCTCCTTTGCTAATTATAATTTTTCCAGAAACGGTTACACATTTGAATCCGTTCTTATCTAGGAGTGAAACAGAAATTAAGTTCCTACGTAACTCCGGAACATATAACACATTGTTCTATGTCAAGACCTTGCCGGAAGTCATCTTTAAATAAATTTTTCCTATTCCCTCCACCTTAGCAGTAGTGGAGTTAGCCATGTAGAGCATTTCTTCTGCTTGAGCTGGAGCAAATGATGAAAACAACTCCATGTTGGTACATACATGATGGGTGGCACCAGAATCCATCCACCATTAGCGAGGATTCCCCATCAAGTTGCATTCTGAGAAAATAGCACACAAATCATCGCATTCTTTGTTGGATTTAATCACATTTGCTTGATCCCTTTTCTTGCCTTTCTTCGGGGCTCGACAATCTATGGACTTGTGGCCTATTTTGCCACAATTGAAGCATTTTCCCTTGAACTTTTTCTTGGGTTGATTGCTTCCATGTTCAACTTTCTTTCTTTTCTTAGAATTATTTTGGTCATCTTCTACAATATGTGCTCCATTAATTGTAGAATTCCTCTTTGACCTTTTTTCGACAGCTTTATTGTCCTCTTCAATACGAAGTCAGACAATAAGATCTTTAATAGTCATCTCCTTGCGTTTATGCTTTAAGTAGTTTTTGAAGTCTTTCCTCAAAGGTAGTAGCTTCTTAACTATCGCTGCTACTTGGAAAGCATCATTCACAATTAGACCTACAAAATAGTTTATGTAAGTATTAAGAACATTTTTAATTTGTTCAACTAAGGTATTTTTCAAAGATATACCTTCTGCTAGGAGATCTGATGACTTGCCACATCTGTACTTGAGAGACAACATCTTTACTATCAATCATTTTGAAGTCCAGGAACCGTACAACAAGGACTTTCTTAATTCCCACATCCTACATCTTATATTTTCGTTCAAGTGCCCCCCACAGTTCCTTTGATGTCTTGGTTCCACTATAAACATTGTAGAGGTTGTCTTGGAGACCACTCAGAATATAATTCTAGCAAAGAAAGTTCAAATGTTTCCAAGCTTCTACAAAAACGAAGCGGTCTTGTCCGAGGTTCCCTCGGGCACCTCAGGAGCGTCTTCACTAATGAACCGTTGCAGACATAAAGTGGTAAGGTAAAAGAACATCTTTTGCTACCACCGCTTGAAGTCAATGCCCAAAAATTTTTTGGGCTTCTCCGCCGATGCCATTGTTGGCGGAGCATTTGTGCGACTTGATGTGGCAATATTATTTGGGCCCACAGACGTTGTCGCATCCATCATTTGACTTTCAGTTGTCATTTTCCCTATCACCACAAGACAAAAAACTTAGTATTTTTTCAGAATACTATTTATAAAGTTAAATAACTTGAAACTCTTCTTCATGTTTCTAGTTAACGATGAAGTTTTTATTACTTTGAATCATCAACCGAGTGAACCTTAACTTGTGATGAAGATTTTATGTCTTCTAATCACTAGTTAAATTCAAGCGGAGTAGAAAGCTTCAGCGTTAATCTCCAAAAACAAGTAATACAGATTCTGTAAAAGAGATTTTCCTTAAGATTATTACTTCCCACAATATATTCGGGTATGTAGAATCTGTATATTACAACAACAACTTCAACTCGAGTTCAAGTATAAACAAGAACACAATGAAGTATCAAATACCCTTAACACAAGATCAAAATGACCTTTCCAGGAGGTGTATTTGTTTTTTTCAAAAAATAAAGATGAAACAGAAAATAGCCAAGTCATCCGAATTCACGGATTTTCCTTAAGGAAATAATCCCCCTCACTGTACCCAAGGTTGTGGAATTTTTTCTCCCAGGATAAAATGGCTAAATAGACCAACAGTAGCGGTACCTCAAACGGTTGGAATATCTTTGAACTCACAGAACGTTTTGAGTGATCACATAGAATATTTTTAAGACAAGAAGAGAGTTTATAAATCTAAAAATTTTCGTACTAAACTTGTGGAAGAAACCAGGTTTATATAGCCACAACATGCCTCTTCGGAAAAGTGGCGAATTTACATGCATGCTTATAAATGGAGCGTTTTCCCTTTGATATTCGGATTAAATTTCAATCAAATAAATTTTGTCCAAAAAGATAAATCTCATCGATCATTTTCTGAAGCCAAAGCCGAGCGAGCAACGACGACGATGGCGCAAGGCATCTCTTATTTCTTGCCTCACTTACCTTGTGGAGTTAGTGTTCTCAATATAAACACCCTCAATTTCTCTTCTTCCACCAATGTGGGAGAAAGAGTAAACTTGCCAATTTGGGAGTACACTTTCCATTTTAGTGTCTCCTTCCCTCCACTCTTTTACTCTTCATTTTTCAATTCACACTTCTTTCATCTACTATGAACCCAGCAGTTGCCGCTTGCAATTATTATAGTTGCTAGAGCACTAAAGCATAAAACCAAGCCTTCATGGGAGGATACGCTTAAACAGTTACAATAATCCATACCAAGAAACATCCCAGGAGTGCTTACAAATGTGTATCAACCTCTGAAGGTAAACTATTACCACTTGGAAAGTGATGAAGCCAGGTACATCTTTTTGCTTTGTTCTTTGTTTGAGGAAGATAGTGATAGTAGGATTGAAGAATTACTCCGATACGGAATGGGGCTTGGTATCTTTTCTGAAATCAAAAATTTTGAACATGCAAGAAATAGGATGTGTCTTCTATTAGAAACACTGAAAGATGGCTTCTTGCTATCCCAAGGTTGAGATAAGCATTTGGTCAAAATGCATGATGTGGTTCATGACGTGGCTATATATATTGCATCTGAGGGTAATCATATTTTAATGGTAAGTGTTAGGGCATGAGGAGTTTTGATGATAGACATGTGAATGAAACACGTTGAAGAAGCTGGTCCATTCAAGGTGAAATAGTCTAGCTGGCACAGGAGTTTGGATGATATGATTATGTGTTCAAGACAAACTTAGATAACATTGATTACATCAGAAGCCGAGTTAGATCATACTAGAAGTCTTGACGAAGTCAAGTTGATCAAGGAGTTCCGTAAGAAGAGGATTTGAATTAAAAGAATCCTATCAAAACTAGGAGAGGTGAGGCGGCAGCAAAAAGGAAAAGAATTAACTAATAGAGTTCTACTGAAGAAAGAATTGAACATAAAAAAGGACTCTATCACAGGTTGGCTTAAATACAACAAACATGACTCAAAGCCAGCACTCACGCACGTACTAAAAAGTTAATCAACAATCAGCATACATACTTGAAGAAGAACCAAGCCTCTTACTTAGCAGGTCATAAACTGTGTAGTAGTTAGGTTCTGGTATTGTAATGAGTCATTGATTCTAGTCTCAGTAATCTATAAACTGAGTTAGGAGTTGTCGTCTTCAAGTTTGGGAACTCAAAGACTTGGGAACACTTATCTTGGGAAGATTAGTGTTTTTGTAGTAATAGGAGTTAGAAGTTTTAATTTCTAGGTTACAAGAAGTCTTGTAATTTTGTAGATTGTTGAGGCTCAAGTATTTTAGTGAAGTTGAGTTAAATCCTGTAGAGGTACAGGTCGTGATTTTTTACACCTTTCTTTAGCCGGGTGTTTTCCACGTAAAAACACTATGTTCAGTTTACTTTTGTGAACCACGTTTACTTACTTGTTCCACAGATAGGCAATTAGTAGGACGCGTACTCTAACAAGTGGTATCAGAGAGAGGTTGTCTTAAATAAGGATAGCACCCAAGAAAAGGATCAATATGATGAATTCCATACCTTTTACTGGTCACAGTAAGGGTCAGTCAACCACTAGATCTCCACTCTTTGATGGTTCTTATTTTATCTGGTAGAAAGCAAGGATGGAGATGTTCATTCAAGGTGAAGACTATGAATTATGGGACAAGATTACTGATGGTCCCACTATTCCAATGAAGACTGTTGATGGAGTACAAGTCAAGAAAGTAAGGAGTGAATTTACTCCTGATGACCTGTTGGCTTTAAAGTAAAATGTGAAGGCCAAAAACATCTTGGTGTGTGGTCTAGGACCAGCTGAATATAACAAGATATCCACCTGTACTACGGCTAAACAAATTTGGGATGCACTGGTAAATGCTCATGAAGGTACCTCCCAAGTAAAAAAATTCAGAATTTCTCTCCTGTTTACTGAATATGAGGCATTCAAAATGAAGGAAAATGAAACACTTCATGAGATGATGACAAGTCTTACCACTTTAACAAACGAGTTAACTTCGTTAGGAAAAGTCATTTCTGAGGAAGAACAAGTTGAAAAGGTACTGAGGGTGTTACCTAAATCAAAATGGAATGTTAAGGTGACTGCAATTAGGGAATAAAGAGCTTAAAGGGTTGACCCTGGATGAACTTGTAGGAAAATTAAGGACCTATGAAATGGAAATTGATGGAATCAAAGAACAAGCATCCCCTGATAATATCTTAGCTTTAAAAGCTTCTGATAGTGATGATGAATTTGAACTTGATAAGGAGCAAATTGCCTTCATAACCAAGAATTTCAGCAAGTTCTTTGGGAAGAAGAAGGGAAAAGGTACCAAGAAGAGTTCAAATAATAATCAAAATGGATGCTACAAGTGTGGAAAAACTGATCATCAGATCAGAGAATGTCCTCTATGGGAAATAGAATGGAGAAAGGAAAGGGTTGAAAAGGAACAAAAAAAAAGGGCCAAAAGAAAGGAAAAAGAAGAACATGCCATGATAGCTGCAAGGGGATCTGAATCTGATGATGATGAAGTAGATGAGATAGCATTTATGGCTTTTGGAGATTCAGACATTGAGGAAGAAAATGATCCTCTTGAGATAAGTTTACTTGAACTCAAAGAAAAATTGCATCTGTTTTCTAAAACTAGACTTATTTCCTTGATGAGTGATTCAATTGACAGTCTCCAAGAATTAACTTCTGATAGGGATGAACTGTTCAACAGCCTTGCAAGTATAAAATTTAATTTCATTGATCTGAAAGTTTGCAAATATTCTGTTGAAAAAGAAAATTGCACTCTCAAGAACCAAGTCACATTGCTAGAGTCTTCAAATAATGATCTTAAGTCTGAAGTTCTTAAATTAACACTCACTGAAAATGGTAAAAAGACCATGAGTAAAGAACAAGAAAAGGCTGAACTTGAGTTAACTACGTACAAACAAGAATGTCATAATTTGACTGAAAAAATAAATAATCTAAGTCAAGAAGTTGCCAAGTTAAAGTTGGATTTGGAAAGAGCTAGCAGATCGACAAATTCTTCAAGAATTGTTCATTTGTTGAGTGAAAGAAATCATAATAAAAAAGCAGGTTTAGTTTTTTTTTAAAAAAAAAAGCTGATAATCTACAAGATCTATGCTTTATTTGTGGCAATCTTAGACATCCTACTACTGAATATCCTATGGCTGCAACTAGCAGAATTAGAAGCCAGAATCTGGCAACAAACTTTTCTCAGACCAAAAATACAAGCACTAAAATTGGTCAGAGAAACAGGTCAAGTTAGGTGTTTCCTGCATGGACTAGAAGGAATTTAATTCATCCTTTTATCAACAAAACAGGGCCAAGCTAGTCTGGGTTCCTAAATCTAACCATTGATTTCTCTTGCAGGAATTGATGAAGGGAACCAAAAAGCACTGATACTTAGATAGTGCATGCTCAAGATATATGACTGACGATAAGAAAAAGTTCCTTTCACTCTCCAAAATAGATGGAGGAGGAGTTTCTTTTGGAAATGGAAAAAAGGGAATCATCATTGGAGTTGGGAAAATTGGCACATCAAATTCAAAAGTTGTGGAAGATGTGTATCTTGTGCAAGGATTAAAGCATAACCTGCTGAGCATCTCACAATTATGTGACAAAGGTAATAAAGTAATTTTTACTCCTGCAGGGGTTAAAGTCAAAAGGATGGATACCAAAGAAATTGTGCTTACTGTAAGGAGATACAGAAACGTGTACAAAGCAGACTTAATGGCAGTACCTGGAACTGATTTGATTTGTCTAAGTGTAATAGAAACTGATCCCCTCCTTTGGCACAGAAGACTTGGACATGCAAGTCTAAAATAACTGAACATACTTTATTCCAAAGGCATGGTATTAGGGTTACCTAAAACCAAGTTTAATGAAGAAAAGTTATGTAGTGCATCTGTAAGGGGGAAACAGGTAAGATCTTCATTTAAGTCAAAGAATCATGTTAGTACTACCAAGTGTCTTGAACTGGTCCATATGGACTTGTGTGGACCAATGAGACAACAAAACAGAGGTGGAAAAGGTATGTTTTTATAATGGTTGATGATTATTCCAGGTTCACCTGGACTTTGTTTCTAGCCTCTAAAGAAGATGCCTTTGATGTCTTTGAAATTTTCATCAAGAAAATAGAAAAGAAATTGGGCACTTCATTAGTTTTCATAAGGTCTGCCCATGGAACAGAATTTGAGAATGCAAAATTTTTGGATTTATGTTCATCACAAGGAATAGATCATAACTTCTCATCTCCTAGAACACCACAACAAAATGGAGTGGTGGAGAGGAAAAATAGAACCTTGGAAGATATGGCTAGAACAATGATGCTTGCAACAAATGTTGCCAAAAAACCTATGGGCTGAGGCAATGAGTACTACAACATATATTATGAATAGGTGCATGATCAGACCAATGTTAGACAAGACTTCCTATGAGTTACTAAAAGGCAGAAAGCCTAACATTTCTCACTTTAGAACTTTTGGCTGCAAATGTTTTATACACAATAATGGTAAGGATAATCTTGGAAAATTTGATGCCAAAAGTGATGAGGGGATCTTCTTAGGTTATTCACCACATAGTAAATCCTATAGGGTTTTGAATAACAGATTCAACTGTGTTGAAGAAAGCATGCATGTGATGTTTGATGAATTCTGTAATAGGACTAACCTGCAGGAAGGAAGCAATACTGAGGAATAGATTGCACAACATGTTCCAGTGACTCAAACAATCAAACCTGGAGGCATTTTCATAGGGGAACTGAAGCTGAAGGTACAGTAATAGGGCGAACTAAGCCATCAACTGAATCTCATCAGAACATCAGCAGTGATCCTAGCAGCTCACTTGGATTAATCCCAAAAGGATTCAAATATCAAGGCTCACACCCCATTGAAAATGTACTTACTGATCTCAATTCTGGTATCACCACAAGATCTGGACTAAGAAGTATGTGTGCATTCAAGGAATTTCTATCAGAGATAGAGCCAAAAAAGGTAACTGAGGCATTGCTTGATATTGATTGGATCATAGCTATGCAGGATGAATTGAACCAATTTGAGAGAAGCAAAGTATGGCACTTAGTTCCTCTTCCAAAAGAAAGATCAGTAATTGGGACTAAGTGGGTGTACATAAATAAAGTTGATGAGAATGGAACAGTCACAAGAAATAAGGCAAGACTGGTGGTTCAAGGATACAATCAAGAAGAAGGAATTGACTTTGATGAGACCTTTGGTCCTGTAGCCAGACTTGAAGTTATAAGACTACTTGTTGCCTTTGTTTCTTACATGGAGTTTATTTTGTATCAGATGGATATGAAGAGTGCATTTCTGAATGGCATTCTCAAGGAAGAAGTATATGTTAAGCAAACCCCAAGATTTGAAAGAAAGGAGTTTCCAAACTATGTCTACAAGCTGGACAAAGCTTTGTATGGATTGAAACAAGCTCCAAGAGCTTGGTATGAAAGACTGTCCAAATTTCTATTGGAACATGGACATACCAGAGGTAAAATTGACAATACCCTTTTCTTGAAAACTAATGGGAAGGATTTGTTAGTTGTGCAGGTGTATGTGGATGATATTATTTTTGGCTCAACAAATATGCTTATGACTCATGCATTTGCCAAACTCATGAGTTGTGAATTTAAGATGAGCATGATGGGAGAGATAAATTACTTTTTGGGCTTGCAAATAAAGCAGTCAACCTTAGGAACAATGATTCACCAACAGAAGTATATCAAAGAGCTTCTCAAGAAATTCGTCATGGAAGAGGCAAAAGAGATAAATACTCCTATTGCTACTGCCACGAAGCTAGACTTGGATGAAACAAGTTCAGATGTGGAGCAAAAGATGTATCGAGGTATGATAGGTTCATTATTGTACCTCACAGCAAGCAGGCCTGACATTGTGTTCAGTGTAAGGCTATGTGCAAGGTTTCAAGCTAAGCCAAAGGAATCACATTTAAAATCTGTAAAACGAATCTTCATATACTTAAAAGGAACCAGTGATCTTGGCTTGTGGTATCCCAAAGGTAGTAACTTTAACTTGGTAGGATACTCTGATGCTGATTATGTAGGATATCTGGTGGACAGGAAAAGCACTACAGGTATGGCACACTTCTTGGGATTATGTTTGATTACTTGGTCCGCAAAGAAGCAAAATTCAGTAGCCTTGTCTACTGCTGAGGCTAAATACGTTGTTGCTGGGTCATGCTGTGCCCAATTGTTGTGGATCAAACAACAACTCATGGATTTTGGGGTAGATGTAGGTTGTGCTCCCATTTTTTGTGATAACACTGGTGCCATAAACATAGCCAAAAATCCTGTCCAACATAAGAGAACTAAGCATATTGATATTCGCCATCACTTCCTTAGAGATAATGTTTAAAAAGGAAATATATCAATTATGTTTTGTTCAACTGAGGAACAAATTGCTGACATATTTACTAAGGCTTTGAGTAGAGACCACTTTGAAAAAAATAGGTTAGCATTAGGGATGATAAAATTGTATAAATCTCCCTCAATGATTGACTAGAATATGCTATGCCTTAGTGAGCGTTGATTAATTCAGTCTTACACATCTAGTTGTGTATCCTAATTCCAAGATTTTAAAGCAAGGTGGTATAATTATGTGTTGTTTTTTATAGATCGATTGGATCATTAAGGCACGAGTGGTCATGGACTAATCAGAACACAAGGTATGATTATTGTTTTCCATAGTAGCATTAAGAGAAATAGGTTATCTACATGGTTCACTCTGTCATGATTATAACCACCAAACCCAACCGTCCTCTTCTTCAAAAGGCTGACATACCTTTTTCATCAGTACAGAACCTCTACATCAACACGTTTCTTTGTATCACAGTCCCTTCATGTTTCAACTTCTTTCTCACTCCTCTTACATACTCACCTTCTTTTCTCTTCCATCTCTATTTCTTTCTCAACCTCTGAAAATCCAACAAGCTATGGCATCTTCCTCATCCTCTCCTTCCTCCATAAAATCTGAAACAAAACCT
This sequence comes from Capsicum annuum, assembly GCF_002878395.1. NCBI lineage: Eukaryota > Viridiplantae > Streptophyta > Magnoliopsida > Solanales > Solanaceae > Capsicum > Capsicum annuum. Next base: position 219,512,556 of record NC_061120.1, on the reverse strand, counting down.
TCAACCCAAATTATTCTTCATCCAAACATTACTTTACCTTTCCTTAACCAACCCCAAATCCCTATCAAGTTATCTGATTTTCCATTATTTAAACCTCCACCACAACTATCCTTTCACTCCTTCTTCAAACCCTCTATTTTTTCAAAACCCTTACCATTACCTGTGCTTCCTCTTCAGATCCTTGATTGCAATGATATTCCCATTGCTGATCTTATCCCTAGACGGTCACGCTCAACTCTGAAAATAAAACCGTCTTCTGTCCCCATTGATGTTGACATTGATACCCAGGTAAAATCTTCTTCTGTCATCCATTCATTCCGAACTCCACATACTCGGGGACGAAAACAAAGAGAAGGTGCTTCTTTGGAAGAGGCACTTAGGGCAAGTAAAAAAAACAAGTAGCGTCTACTGCTTCTACTCCCCCACGTGAGCCCTCTCCTGATATTCTCCTCCGCTCCAAAAAAACACAAGAATATCATAGGAAAACCCTCAAAGTCCTTCTCCTCTCCCAAACCCTCATCATCCTCAAAATATACTGTCAAAGTCACTACTGGTCAAGGATCCACCTCCTCTAAATTTTCTCCAAAATCTACTTCTCATCCCAAGAAACAAGTTACACATCCTAGTTCTTCTGATCCATCTGACTCAGATTCAGACTATCTTCCTGATACTCCTCCTGTTTCTCCTACTTCCATTGACTCTGATGATGATATTCATGTTGATACTGCTGCAGATAAAACTTCTCAGTCAAACCATGTTCTGCACTTTCAGAAATGAAAGATGACTAGAGGAAGAGTTGTCACTGGGTTTGGGGGTCCTTCTATGGATACGTTAGTTTAAAAACTAACAGCACAGGGGTGGTCATCCTTGTTTCTTCAAGGTGATCATCAGAGAAGATTTGGTAAAAATGAGGTGTATGAGTTTTATACCAATGGAGTTGCAATTGGGGAAATAATTTCAACCACAGTTCATGGGAAAACCATCAATCTTTATCCTGCTGATCTGGGTAGAATTCTCAGTGCTCCAACTGGTGGTTGGTGTCATTATGTGAAGGGATCTTGACCACCTCTTGATAATCTTCCATCCGCTCTTGATATTTGTAGAAAATTCTATCGGAATCCTTTTCTTTTCTCTCATCGTAGGGTCATGAAAAATGAGATGTCCCCTCTCTATCAGTCCTATTTTGATGTGGTTTAAAAAATGATCTTTCCTCGACAGGAAAGGCGCACAGTTGCAAGTTTTCTTGATCTTACCTTGATGGAACTATTGGATTCTGAGATTCCAATAGACCTTCCTCTACTCATCATTAAGCATATGCGAAGGGTACTTGTTAAAGATATAAATGGTCATGCTCTTCCCTATCAGTTCTGGTTTGCATCTGTTTTCGATGATTTTTATGTACCTGTCAAGGTATGGTCCTTACAGACGACTAAGGATGTGATTAGACAACTGAATCATGCTAGGTTAACTGCTACCCTGAGACATGTTGACAACCCTATGCAAAAGTTGGAAAATGCCTTAGAGGCAAAGCAGGGTGAGCTAGAGGGTGCACAGGCTACATTGGTAGCTGCCCAAGCTATTCATAAAGATAAAAAGAGGGTTCTTGAAGCTAAAATTGCATCCCTTACAAAAATCTTGGATAAGGAACGCACTGAAAATGTTGATATCATTAGGAACTTGACCTCTCTTATTCCCTCCACCTCCTCCAATTAAAATCCTTCTTCATCCTTTAAACCCATTCACTATGATGCTCTCCTGTTTACCTTGTTTCTCTTTTTGTTATACTAGGTAGCAATAATTGTATCTGTTTTTTTTTTAAATGGACCTCTTTTGCTTCACTTGATCTACTTCTGCTTAATTCAATGCATAGTTATCTCTTGCTCTAAATCTTGCTTGTTTTAGTGATAGCCCCAGTGGCCATGAATTATTAAACAAATTTTACTTGATGGCTCAGCTTTTCGATGATGTCAAAAGAAGGAAGAACAGATTATACAATGCTTATAACTCAATTGGACTAACCTGTTTCATTCTACTGTGATTCTGTTGTTTAATTCCTTCTTAAGTTTGTCAGGATTCTATAATACTGAAGCTACTATGTTTTTCATCATCAAAAAGGGGGAATTTTTTAGGGCATGAGGAGTTTTGATGATAGACATGTGAATGAAACACGTCGAAGAAGCTGGTCCATTCAAGGTGAAATAGTCTAGCTGGCACAGGAGTTTGGATGATATGATTATGTGTTCAAGACAAACTTAGATAACATTGATTACATCAGAAGCCGAGTTAGATCAGACTAGAAGTCTTGAAGAAGTCAAGTTGATCAAGGAGTTCCGTAAGAAGAGGATTTGAATTAAAAGAATCCTATCAAAACTAGGAAAGATGAGGCGGCAGCAAAAGGGAAAAGAATTAACTAATAGAGTTCTACTGAAGAAAGAATTGAACATAAAAAAGGACTCTATCACAGGTTGGCTTAAATACAGCAAGCATGACTCAAAGCCATCACTCACGCACGTACTGAAAAAGTTAATCAACAATCAGCATACATACTTGTAGAAGAACCAAGACTCTTACTTAGCAGGTCATAAACTGTGTAGTAGTTAGGTTCTGGTATTGTAATGAGTCATTGATTCTAGTCTCAGTAATCTATAAACTGAGTTAGGAGTTGTCGTCTTCAAGTTTGGGAACTCGAAGACTTGGGAACACTTATCTTGGGAAGATTAGTGTTTTTGTATTAATAGGAGTTAGAAGTTTTAATTTCTAGGTTACAAGAAGTCTTGTAATTTTGTAGATTGTTGAGGCTCAAGTATTTTAGTGAAGTTGAGTTAAATCCTGTTGAGGTACAGGTCGTGGTTTTTTACACCTTTCTTGAGCCGGGTGTTTTTCATGTAAAAACACTGTGTTCAGTTTACTTCTGTGAACGACGTTTACTTACTTGTTCCACAAATAGGCAATTAGTAGGACGCGTACTCTAACAGTAAGTCACGATGTGAACTCGGAAGAGTTCCCAAGAAAAGACTCTTACGATCAATACTGTCATGACCCGAATTGGGGCCCTGGCCGTGACGAGTATCCCGAACCACGAAGGCCCGAAACACCCCTATCTATCTGGTAATCATGCACATAATTCATATGATAAAAGAAATGCGGAAGATACACAGTATTACGGAAACATGGTCATGAATCAAATGAAATCAATAAAAGGTACACAGTATTATGGAAACACAGTATTACTCTTCAAAAGCCGATCCTTCCAAAATACGGCATTTTGGATCATCAGACTTGGATGAGGCAACACGAGAGTTTGAGCAACCTAGCTCAACAGAAGAAACATGTTAATATGACAGACATAAAAGGTATTCGCTTATGTACTATTAACATAATGATGAATTAAGGACTGATTTTCAAGTTAAAATTTGGTAGAAATATGACTAGTCCTGAAAACTTAAGCAATAGATCATGAAATATGTTTTAAGGTCTGCAAACCAACACAGGCTCAACAAAGTCCCTACCACTTTTGAGATCGTCATACATATATTATAGCTCTAGGATAAGATTATTCATCTTTAAGAGGAGTTATGAATTGTTAGACAAGTACGTAGAAACAACATACACAGTATAGTCCCAGCTTAAAAGAGATGATTTGTAAAATACGCACCTTGTACAATAATGGAAGCCAAAACTCGAGAAGAAACATACATATGGAAGTTTGTATCGCAATATAAACCACTCGCGCGCCGCTCCCAACCCGCCCCTTCTTTCTTTCAATTTCTTTTACTTTTTTAGTCTGTTTTGAAATAAATTATCATATTTTGATTCGATATCTGAATTGGACGCTTTACTCTGTTCTATATACTTTTACTCTTTATTGCCTAAGAATATCATCTTTAAGTCTATTGAAGCAAGACTAGCAGTCGCGTGATTCGTGTTCAAACTCCATCGATTTCATTGGAGGATAAAAACTAATTTATACAAAAGAATCATTAGAGGACTAAAATTTTCAATTGCCAGAAGGGCCTGACTTTATTCAAGATTAGTTTATAGGAAGCTTATACTTTATTTTGCATAGCTTTTCATTAGTTAAGTAGAAATAGAACCGTTTAGCTTGTTGGCAATCATTATGATGTCTTTCAATTTTACTTATATATATATATATATATTTTTCTTTTATATATATATATATATATATATTTATATGTATATATATATATATATATATATATATATATATATATAAGTAATTCCGAAAAGCAACAATTGCATTCCCTTTTTACTTCTTTATAGTGTCTGCCATTGCAAGAAAAGCATATATTTTGGGAAAGTCTTCAAATATGAGTTTTGAGTAAAGCAAGATATGGAATTACTATTTTAAAATGTTAAATAATATCACTTTCACTTTAATGCTATCATTTTGACCCCACTCTTCCTCTTGTTATTCTCTCAAGCCTGAATGCACAGCTTATAAATCTCTGTGAATATATTGATTGGATAAACACAAGCAAATTCTCACTCTTTTAACTTTAATTTTCACACCAAATTCACCAACATTGTTACTCTTTCTTTTTCATAGCTCATTCACCATTTCCGCCCTCTGATCTTTCATTTTCATACCAAATTCTCCATTCCCGCTCTCTTATTTTTCATTATTATACCAAACTCTCCACTTTCGCTCTTTGATCTTTCATTTTCCTACTAAATTATACGTTGCCGTTCTTTCAGCAGTCATTTTCAGTTCATATCACCTTTACTTCCCAGCAACTAAGAGAGAATTAGAAAAAAAAACAACAGCAAAATCCAGACTTCAGTGTAGAAAAAAGTCTTGTTACTAAACTATACTAGCTACTGAACTGGTAACAAAGGAGAACTATGGAATTCTTATCTATGTTAGTGGGGAAAGTCACAGATTACTTGATGAAGCCTATGGAGCAAGGAATTGGGTATTTATTTTACTACAAAAGCAACATCAGATCTGTGGAAAACGAATCTGAGAAGCTAGAGAATATCAGAAGAGGTGTGCAGCCAGGAGTGGAGGCTGCCCGGAGAAACTTACAAGTCATTTCACCCAATGTTGAGGCTTGGTTAACTAGTGTTGATACCACTATTGCAGATGCAGAAGGTGTCATGCAAGGTAGAGCAAAGGTTGAAAGAGGTTGTTTCTATGGTTGGTGTCCGAACTTGAAGTCACGTTACACGCTGAGCAGGAGAGCTAAGAAAATTGAACAAGCTATGATTGATCTTCACACTAAAGGCAAAGATTATGCTGCTTTTTGCTATCCAGCACCACCTGCAGTTGAAATTGAAGCTATACATAGTAGCAGCGATGAGGAGATTGACTCTAGAAAATTGAAAGAGGACGAGGTCATGGAAGCTTTGAGAAATGAAAGGGTCAATATTGTTGGAATATGTGGTATGGGTGGTGTTGGTAAAACAACAATGGTCGAGAAAATCAGACGAAGGGTGAGACAAGAAAAGTTGTTTAATGATGTTGTCATGGTCACTGTCAGTCAACAATTAAACTTGAAAAAAATACAGGGTGAGATCGCCAGAGGAGTCGGTCTGACATTAGAAGGGGACGATTTGTTGCGGCGTGGAGATCGGCTGCGTTCAAGGTTAATGTCTAAGGATAGTCACGTTCTTGTAATTTTGGATGATGTTTGGGAGGTTGTTGATTTAAAGAGGCTCGGATTCCCAGATGTAACGACCACAACTATTGGTGCAAAGTTACATTGACAACGCGTCTCCGAGATGTTTGTGATGCTATGGAGGCTCAAAAGATCATAGAAGTTGGAATTTTACCTGAAAAGGAAGCATGGCTTCCTTTTCAGGCAGAAAGTCGGTAATTCGGTTGACGATCCTTCTCTTCTTCCCATAGCAAAAGATGTTGCTGAAGAATGCAGAGGGTTGCCGCTTGCAATTGTTACAGTTGCGGGAGCACTAAAGCGTAAAACCAAGCCTTCGTGGGAGGATGCCCTTAAACAGTTACAAAAATCAGCACCAAGAAACATCCCAGGAGTGCTTACAAATGTATATCAACCTCTGAAGGTAAGCTATAATCATTTGGAAAGTGATGAAGCCAGGTACATCTTTTTGCTTTGTTCCTTGTTTGAGGAAGATGATGATATTTTGATTGAAGAATTACTCCGATACTAAAAGGGGCTTGGCATCTTTTCTGAGATCAAAAATTTAGAACATGCAAGAAATAGGATGTGTCTTCTGTTAGAAACACTGATAGATAGTTTCTTGCTATCCCAAGATTCAGATAAAGATTATGTCAAAATGCATGATGTGGTCCGTGACGTGGCTATATATATTGCATCTGAGGGTAATTATATTTTTATGGTAAGTCACTATGTAGACTCGGAAGAGTTCCCAAGAAAAGACTCTTACGAGCAATACAGTCACATGTCCATTGTTGCAGATAAATTTGATGAGCTTCCTAGTCCAATATTATGCCCAAAACTAAAGCTTATAATGTTGAAGCTCTGTTCTGGAGATCCATTCAAATTACAGGATGATTTTTTTTATGGAATGGGTGAACTCAATGTCTTAAGCATGAGCGGAGGCAAATATGAGGCCACCATTCAGACATTTCCAGCATCTGTTCGAAGGTTGTCAAATCTGATGACGCTGTGCCTGAGTGATTTAACGTTGGATGACATATCCATTATTGGAGAACTTGTCACTTTAGAAATTCTCAGCATCAGGCACTCTAAGTTAAAGAATCTGCCAGTGGAGATTGGAAAATTATCCAATTTAATTATGTTAGAGTATTGGAATACTGGGTATAGAAAACATTTGAGGACTTCACCAGGGGTCTTATCAAAACTAGTTCGATTGGAGGAACTACATTTGGTGGGAATACAAGATTGTAGTTACTCCACCTTGAGGGAGCTGGAATCCACATCAAGATTGACCGCACTGACATTAGATGAATGTTCCGAAGATGTGATTTACCGTAACTTGGACCTTTCCTCCAAGTTGACACGGTACCTTCTTGGTGTGAGTGGAGTGTTCATAGAGGAGTCAAGCCTGTATAATTACAGAAAAATTATTGCTTTAGAGGTCACTGAGACAGCCCCATTGGGTGATTGGATCTGCCGCCTGTTGAGGAAGAGCGAACTTGTACATTCAAAAGGAGAGGGCTCCAAGAATGTACTGACCGAGTTGCAGCGAGATGAATTTCAGAATGTGAAAGAAATCTGCCTCAGAGGATGCGATTCATTGACACATTCACTGAATTTCTATTGCCAGAATAATATTCCGTTCCCCAAACTCAAAAGATTGGTGGTAAACAGTTGTGGTGGTCTACAGTATATGCTTTGTGTATCATTGGCTGGAGGGAATTCGACAGTAGCTTTCCCTGATGATGATGTGGAAACAGAGATCTATCACAAGACATATATCGGACCAGGAATAATCAAGTTCCCAAATTTATGTGAGTTGAGCCTTTGTTATCTAATATGCTTCACTCACTTTTGCAATGACACCATTGAGGCCATTGAGTTCCCAAAGTTAAGTTCTTACCTGCGTTCCAAAATTTCTGGCCAACAGCCAACAACTCCATCACCGATTCAAATCCTCTTTTTCATGAAAAGGTCTGCTTCTACTTCTCTGCTTTTTCTGTTTTTATTTGGTGGAGAGTTTTGTGAATTAAAATTTTACAATGACTATAAATGATAAATATGTAAAATGTAGCTATGAAAGATGAATTTTGTACCAAACGTTTGCTATTTTTGAAACTTCTCCTACTTTTTTTTGGTCGTGAATACTACCTTACTTGAGCACTAAAGATCTTTACCTACTCAATGTCTATTTTTTTCTACTATTACCAGCGTTAAAGTAATTTTTTAAAAAGAAAAAAACAAATATAAATGTGTTTGAGATGTTAAAAACTTTTTAAAATATGAAATGAAAGCATATACAAAAGAATAATTATATATTTCGCCACTGCAGGTTTTTTTTAAGAATAATTATGTATTTCTCCACTACATTTTTTTTTTAATCAATAAATTACATGTATTTTTCAACTCAAGTAGAATATATATTTGTTTTTATAGGATTAGAAATAAAAGCGTCAAATTCATAATTTAAAAGATAATACAACTATTATACACACACACGGACATATAAAAAAAAAAAAAAAAGGCAGCCCAGTGCACTAAAGCTACGGCTATGCGCGGTGTCCGGGCACACAGACATATATATATATATATATATATATATATATATATATATATTTATTGTAATTGTTTCTAAAAATATGGGAAGAGAGAACTTTGGAAACAAATGTTTCCCAGCAATTAAACAATGACCAAATAATATTGGTCAAATCTAAACGGAGTTGTCCCTTCAATATTTGCAGGTTTCCTGTCCCAACCTGGAAGAGCTATGTATCAAAGGGTCTTACAGCATAACTTCTCTATGCTCTCACCAACTTCCAACTCCCTACTTCAGCAAACTTGATAGATTGACGGTATATCATTGTTGTAAATTGAGAAACTTGATGTCTGCATCAGTGGCCAGAGGTCTTCTGAATCTCCGAATATTAATATTAGGAGACTGTGAATCAATGGAAGAAGTGATCACAGAAGAGGAACAACAAGGAGAAGAAATCATGACTAATGAGCCTTTATTTCCCCGGTTGGAAGAGCTGCAGCTTAAGCGTCTACCAAAGTTGAGGCATTTCTTCCTGACGAACCCTGCTCTTGAATTTCCATTTCTCAGAAAAGTGGATATTTATGATTGCCCTGAAATGAAGATGTTTGCCCAACAGGGGTCTGAGAGTACGCCGAGTCTCAAAAGTGTGAACTTTGGTAGGGTGAAAGTAGATGATCTGAATAAATGGATACAAGAGACGTTCAATTCTTAGGTTTGTCTTGTGTTACTTGCTGTATAACTAAGCCTAGTGCTCTCTTTCCGTCTTAACAGTAATATTTGGACACTTACTTATGTTTGTCACTTGAAGCAACTTCCTTTTACCTTCTCCAAATATTTCCAATTAGAAATTTAAAGCAATAGCGCAGTCATATCTTTTCTTTTGTAATTTCTACTCTCAGGATTCAGGAAGAAGTTATAAAGTGATGCGGTTAATCTAGTGATGGAAGAAAATAATAATCGATGAAATAGTCCAAGTGTGTGCAAGTTTTAGCTCAAACATCACCTGATATCTATGCTCATGATGGATGTAACACACAGAGTCCGGTCTACATTATAACCAACGGGTTCATATGAACACAACAGCTTTTGCCCAGAGACGCTTTAACTTTGTCGGACCTAGAATTTTGTGTTTACAAGTGTCTTATTCTAGAAAAGGAAGGTTAAATTGTTTGTACATATTAAGTAAACTTTTAACCCAAATACATGATGACAGAACCCGTAGACAGTCTTGTAGCTCCGTCCCTGATGCTGAGTAAACAACTTAATGAACTGTGTACACACAAAGCTAAACAAACTATCTTGTTATTCTCTCAAGCCTGAATGCACAGCTTATAAATGTCAGTGAATATATTGATTGGATGAAAACAAGCAAATTCTCCATTTCCACTCTTTCACCTTTCATTTTCATATCAAATTCTCCATTGCCGGTCTTTCACCTTTCATTTTCATATCAAATTCTCTATTGCCGGTCTTTCACCTTTAATGTTCACACCAAATACACCAACACTTCTACTCTTTCATTTTCATAGCACATTCTCCATTTCCGCTCTTTGATCTTTCATTTTCCTACTAAACTCTACATTGTCGTTCTTCCCGCGTTCATTTTCAGGCCAAATTCACCAACACTGCAACTTCTTGATCTTTCACTTCATATCACCTTTAATTCCCAGTAATTAAGAGAGAATTAGATAGAAAAAACAATAACAAAGTTCAGACTTCTGCGTACTATACTAGCTACTGAACTGGTAACCAAGGAGAACTATGGAATTCTTATCTAAGTGGAGAAAGTCGCAGCTTGCTTGATGAAGCCCGTGGAGAGAGGGATTGGGTATTTAGTTTACAACAACAGCAACATCAGATCTATGGTGAACGAATCTGAGAAGCTAGAGAATATCAGAAGAGGTGTGCAGCCAGGAGTGGAGGTTGCGCGGAGAAACTTACAAGCCATTTCACCCAATGTCTGAGGCTTGGTTAACTAGTGTTGATACCACTACTGCAGACGCGGAAGGTGTCATGCAAGGTACAGCTGAGGTTGAAAGAGGTTGTTTCTATGGTTGGTGTCCAAACTTGAAGTCACGTTACTCGCTGAGCAAGAGAGCTAAGAAAATGTCACAATCTGAACTAAGGTCCTGGCCGCGATGGGCATCTGAAATGTGTCAACAAGATATGACAATACAACACTTCAACTACCGTCTACGAAGACACTAAGGGGTCGTTTGGTAGAACGTATTAAAAAAAATAGTCCATGTATTAAGTGTGGTATTACTTAATACTATGTTTGGTAGAATTATGGACTTATGTATTACTAATACCATATATTAGTTATACACCCTATATAGTATTATAGGGTGTATTACTAATACATCCCATATGGTGGTATTAGATGAGTTTTAATACCATGGACTAATATGTGTAAAGACAAAAATATCCCTCAAATTCTTTTAAATATTTTTTTTATTTTCTTAATTTTATTTTTTATATTTGTACTGATAAATTTATTTAAATAAATTAGTTTACAAATTTTATTATTATTTACAAAAATGCCTCAAATTTCATTAATTTTTTTCTAAATCTTTTTCAATTTATTCAATGTGAGTTGCTTCTTTTCAATTTATCAAGATAATAATATCCCTCCAAATAATTTTAGTCATAAAAAAATTACTCCATTAACTTAAAAAATTACTTATTGATCAAAATCCGAAAATAAATTGCATGATTGCATACTAGCTTTAATTTTGTAAATAGGATATTCATAAATAAAAATACTTTTTCTACTTAGCTTTAACACTCTACCGAACACAACTTTATGTTAATAATAATTCTATTGTCTCATTCAAAAGTTACACGTACCCCCTCCAACTTAAAAACACCACAAAATGGGAACAACAAGCAAATGATAAACAAATAAAGAAAAGATAACCCAAAAAAAAAAAAAAATTGCAAGTGAATGATTAAATCTTAAAATTATTTCAAAGTAAATAATTAGTTATATTGTTCATTTTTTTATTTTAAAAAAAAAAGAATAATAAAGTTTTGAAAAGAAAATACACAAAGTTATAATATGTTGAGGGTATTTTTGTAAACAAACAAATATTCTTTTTAAAATATAACAATACGTATTGTTTTCAATACATCAAACCAAACACTGCATAAAAAATAATCCCAGTATTACTATTCCCAGTATTACCAATCTCTGCACTACTAATCTCAGCATTACTAATACAACCTATTCAGTATTATCTTATACGCTCTACCAAATGACCCCTAACTGTCTAGGCCGGGACAAAGCCCCCGACTAGACCATGTACTAAAAGACTCAACATATAAGTAAATGCCTCCCGAAAGATGGATGGCTCACCCATTTCTGTCATATCCCAAGTGTTAAACTGATGTGATAGACCATGGGACTATACGCAGAACCTGAAATATAGTGGGTCAATACACAAAGATACTGGTACGTAGAACAATCCAAAAATAAAATATCTTTTTATACAACATAGGTGAGAGTATTTCATAAAGCATGTCAGCATAAAACTATTGAAAATACATGGGCACAATTTGATGAGCTTCAAAACATTTTCTTGAAATTATGACTCGGCTTTGTGCTTTACTGTCGAGCTAGATGGTACACCCTACAATTCAGTAATTCCATGGGCTATATGGAATCCGCCCTTGACTCGATGGCCAAGCCTCCAATCCAAGTTTACCACAAGGATTGGAGTATCAATAAGGGAGTGTAACGCCCCAATTTTCTGAAACGAAATGCTACACGGTGCTCATGATCCCGAAGGACCACAAGCTAACCCATGACTGATATTTGTACGTGTAAACTGCATAATATCTCATAAAATATGCAGAAACATGAACTATAAGGCCATAAGGTTCAATACTGATACATATCTAAAAAACATGGTATAACAATACCAAAAAGAAACATAAATACTGAAGTCTGAACATCTAATCTGACATCTAGTCTGAAAGCCTCTAACTGAACTGAATAAGGAGTTGAAGGAACATGTCTCCAACTAACTCCATGAACTAAAAAACTAATCTGAAATACTGTAATAAAGTAATAATAATATTGTCCTCGAATGAAGAGGAGCACTGACTGCTAAAATCTGCAATGCCACTACTGCTTTGAAACTCGCGCCTCTATACCTATGGCGTCAAATAAAACACCATAGCACAAATGCATCAGTACGACTAAATGTACTGAGTATACGAGTGAGGTAGGCTAAATGCAAAGGGTTTTATATGCATGAACAATGCTGACTGATATAGATGTGAGAATACATACATACGTAACTGCAACTAAACTCGTGGTGATACTGACTACTGAGTATGAATACTGACATCATGAGTTTACTGATGCTGAGATACTGAATGACTGAGTTTACTAATATTGAGATACTAAATGACTGAGTTTACTGATATTTATACGTAATTCACTAATAAGTGAGGAACTGATACTGTATTACTGAATACTGGGAGACCGATACTGTATTACTGATAAAGGAATAACTGTTTCTGATAGTTCTAATTATGAAGAACTAATTTGATTGACCGTATATAACAGTCCTGAAACTGAGCTTGTGATAATATGACTACTGAGTATGAATACTGAAGACACATATTTACTGATAACATATCATGAATGATAACTGAATTCTTATAACCGATATATCTGATAACATGAGTTTGGATAACTGATAGCATGAATGACTGTATCTGACAGTCCTAAATCTGATAGAACTAGCTGAGTTCCGTATTGTATCTGAGTTGACTGTATCTGACAGTCCTAATATCCTGAAGAACTATTTGAGTTTTTTTACTGAGACTGATACTAAAATTGTGGGAAGTAGTTATCTAACCGACATGCCCCAATACGCTATAATAGCTAAGCTGGGGTCCAATCTCTGCCCTGATTGGAAGGGTACCAATACAGCGCCACTGGTAAGGACAAGCTATGAGTGACCCTTATCTGGCAGGTACTCTAATGAGAATGGTGGGAACCCTCATCTGACAGGTTAAGCCACCTCATCTACCCTCAAATGATAGGTATTGATGTCTCAACCTATGCTGGCTACATAGTTCTGGAATGCAAGGACTGCTTCCAAGAATCACACCCTCTACTGGCAGGTGAGTTCCCATCCTTGGGTTCACTCGGTGCTGAATCCTACTCCTAACTGAATGACACTGAACTGTTATACTGAACTGACTTTCTAGTTCATACTAGAATTAACTGAACTGTTACTAATTTTTCTGTTTAACTGAACTGAACATGGACTGAGTTTATTGAGTTTCGATGACTAGAGAAACACTACTGAATTCTGTTAACTAAATGCTACTGAGTTCTGTTAGCTGACTAAAGTCTACTGAACATGGCTTGACTGAGTGTATCGTGAAAACATGACATGGCTCTAGGCATACAGCTATATTTTTCGGGTACGAATACCCCCAGGACTCGATGGAAGGAAACTGACATGACTTGACATACAAAAGTACTTGACCAACATTAACAATCCATAATATAGCATCTACGGGAAATTCATAAATCATGTGGTTTTCATAACCTTTTCATATAGCTAACATCATGGTCAATTCTAATATCGTGACAAGCCAACAACATAATCATAGCACATTAATAGCATAGAAATCATCTTGATCAAGTAGACATGGCATAACTTAAGAGACATGGCAAAATCTTGGAGCATGAAGACTAGGTACTTGATCATCATTTATTCGTTAAGTCACATTATCAAACACATGGTAGGCATAGATTTAGCATGGGAGTCAACTTAAGCACATGGATATGGCATGGAATCATCACTCAGATCACAAATAGATCAAAGTGCTTAATTCTTCTTTACTTAGGCATTTTAACAAACACCTTGCATGCACTGTTTAGGAAATAGGCCTAATGATCAATTTTATACACCATAACACCATAATTCAACTTAATTCCACCAATTGAATCCACAAAATATCATGGTATCATGAACAACATGTAAAGATTCGAACTTTATTCACACAACATGGAAGTCACGTGAAATCATAAAACATGGAGTAAGGACTTGTTAATTGAGCACTCTTAAATCATGAAAACATGATTATGCCTATTCTAGGCATTTCATCAAACATCTTGCATGCACACTTTATGGCATAGGTGTTCTTAATAATTTAGTCATCTAAAACCACCCAATTTCAGGGGTTTTAACTACAAGCACACATAATTCATAAGAATCACCCTAAATTAATATCTTAAAGCATAAACAACAACCATCAACATGTACATGATCATATCTCAACAAGACAATCACAATATAGTATTTAAAGCATGGTTCTTGGACTCCTACGGATGAAAGGAATCCGTGGATGAACACTAAGCATACCTTAGTTCTTCATTTTACGAAGATCGACGGAGAGAATTTCTTGAAATTAAATCCCCAATTGCAAACCCTCTTCTTGTTCTTGATGAATTTTGAGAGAAATCAAGCATATGTTGCTAAATTATGCTGAATCTCGTGTTTGTGTATATATAGAGAGGTGGGAAAGACTAAAATACCCCTGGAGAAAGAGAGAAAGACGCAGCTGTCCTCTGTTATTTTCAGGCTGATAGACTGAAGTAAATTGATCATAACTTTTTACTTAAATGTTCAAATTGGATGAAACTAATTGCATTGGAAATAAGACTCAAAGATCTTTCTATTGATATATAGCAGCTCTCACAGTTTAGTATATGCAGGAAGCTATGATAGTTTGAAGTTGACTTAAATTTTTGACCTGAAATGCGCCCGGAATGCGGGAGCATTTAAAACCAGTGAGTTAGCCATTGAAATGCACCCAAAATGCGCCCGGAATGTGTCTAATACGTACTAGGGACTTTCCCCATCGCAACGCAACTTGAAAATCTAAAAATAGAGGACAGGAAGGTCATCAATAAATCCTCGAAGTTAGGAGGTCTAAAATGAGAGTAAGTGTTGAACTTGAACACTTAGCAAAAAAAATTTCTAAGTGTTGAAATCTCTCGTGGAGCTTTACGAGCTGAATTTGACATGCAATTTTTATGGGGTCTTACAGGGAGACACGCAAGATCACAAAGCTCGCTGTCATAATCCCCAATCAAATCAACATGTCATAGTAGTGCACAAGATCACAAAGCAGGGCTCCCAACCATAGTCCCAAATTGGGGCGACATGAATCAAGGTACACAAGATCACAAAGCAGTTCTCTTAACCATAGTCCCAAATTGGGACGACGTAAATCAAGGTACACAAGATCACAAAGCAGGGTACCATAATTCCGCGTCGGCAAATCATGGTTTCCAGCATTGAGTCTCTCAACTCGTTCTTTCTTCGGATAACCGTCTAACCCTCTTTAAGACCAATTTTGGTCACTTAAAAACATATTTCATGCTTATAAACAAGTCTTTCTCAGTCTGTTAAGGGCATATCACAAAAGGGTATCGTCATACCCAAACTTGCAAGTCACTCATATCATATCAAATCCACAATCCTTCTCATTCAAAACATGTAAATGTCCACCAAAAGATTTATCAAGTCACACGAAATTTTTTATTATCAAAAGCATATGAAACTTATGCAAACAGACTCTCTTCACAAGACTTTAATACATAGTGTCCAATTCATTCATTAATCACATGCATTTCTTTAAGTTAATACACAAGAACCTTTAGTATAAGGTATAGCCTTTAGTATAAGGAATACCCCTTTTAAAATCGTGCAAAACAATAATGCATAATGGTTAAAGAGGCATTTAAAATCCACGAATTATCATCATTCATAAACCAGCCTCAACATTAGTTATTGTTGGGTTCAAGGTATATATGTGAATGAAAAATGGAGGAAAAATGATGGAGGAAAGAAAGACACCAATTTAGAAAATGTACTCTCAAATTGGAAAGTCTACTCTTTTAAAGGAAAGTTCACTAATTCTCCCACATTGGTGGGACAAGAAAACTTGTAAGTGTTTATAATGAGAAACACTAACTCCACATAGATAGTGATGCAAGAACAAGTTTCAAAAAAATTTTGTCTCAAAAATTAAATATCATCAAGCCGAGCAACAACGACGGCGCGACACACTGTTTTGCGCTGTAGGGTGACCCACGGGCACAGACGCAGCACACGTACACGGCCTGTGGGTGCAGATGTAGAGCAGAAGCTACTAGAATATGTCAAACATCACCTGTGGCCGCAGAACAGGCGCATATCCAGCACAGACTGGGCGCAGGAATGTGACTGTTGCTGAAAAGGTGTCTTTTTGCTGAACCAATACATCCTTTCTAAAAGGATATATTAAAGGCTATAAATACCTGAAATAATCCTCAGGTATTGCAAATAATTTTTGACAACAAAACACTCTTCTTCTATATAAAAAAATCTATGTGATCATTAAGTTGTTGAGTAAGTTTGAAGAATCCAACAATTTGAGGTACCGCTATTGTTCGGATTGAAGTCCATTTTATCCTGGGAGGAAGATTCCATAACCTCGAGTACAGTGAGGGGAATTATTCCTTAAGGACACTCCGTGAAGTCGGGGGACTTTCCCTTATAATTCTGTTTCATCTTTTTTCTGAAAAATAACATACTTCTTAGATAGATTACTTATAATCTTGTGTTGAAGGTGTTAAGGAACTTCATAATTGTTTTTGTCTTAGACTTGAACTTGGGTTGAAGTTGTTATTGCATTTATGCAAATTCTTGTACTCAAAACATTGTAACTAACAGTTATACATAAACCCCGTGATCAAAAAGGGTCTCTTAAGTCATGCTCTCGAAAACAATTCATAATTCATACCATGCAAAGTCCATAAATTTCATCATGGGGAAAAGGGAATTTCACAATTCACATTCGTAAATCACCTTTTGAATTCAAATCACATATGCACGAGATTATAAATCAATTTTACGGAACAAATCCCATGACAATTACGTACTTTCACCAAATTAATTCACGATGCACGTTCTTAAAATAATTTCCCAAAACTCAATACATATACATACATACATACATACATAACTTTAAAGCTTGTTAAAATCGTAAAACTTATGCCCATGAGATTTAGGATAGCCCCATGTACCTTAAGTTCTTGATTTGTGAAGAAAGCTTGAATCTTTGGGGACTTGAATGATGAATTTGTAGAACAAACCCTATTCTTGATGTTTTCTTGAAGATTCTTGAACTTGTAAGTTTGAATTCTTGGATTTTCTTGGGGAAAAGTTTGAATTTTGTTCTTGGGTAGGAGGAGGGTTCACATAAGGGTTTGATGGTGAAAAGTGAGCAAATAATGTCCTTTTGGTATTTTAATCTGTCACTTGATGCTTGGGGACAAGGGGAAATGACTAAAACACCCTTTGGACTTGTATTTATGGATGCAGGAAAACATTACTTTGCGGCGTGGCGCTATCACGGCAACTTACTGGTTCTGACGAAAATGATCATAACTTTTCACTTGGATATCAGATTAAGGCGAAATTGATATCATTGGAAAGTTAATTCAATTACTACAATTCATTGGATCTTGAGCTGAAAATTTTCACATATATAAAAAGTTATACACGTTCAAACTTGACTCTTGTAGAATCGAATACCAAACTTTGGCCGAATCAAAGCCTCTTAGCTCAACTTTGCTCTAAGTGATTCTTATGACATTTTTCATCTCACAAGCACTTCACACACAAGATAAAGATCATGACACATACATTTAAATATAAATTGTGGGATTGGAGTTTACACACATAACAACAACGATTTAATGTCTAGTCCGAAAATGCGGAGTGTTATAGAAAATTAAACAGAGTATGATTGGTCTTCAAACGGCAAAGATAATGTTGCTTTTTTCTATCTAGCACCACCTGTAGTAGAAATACCTGCCGTTGAAATTGAAGTTTTGACTCCAGAAAATTGAAAGAGGACGAGGTTATCGCAGCTTTGAGAGATGAAAGGGTTACTATTGTTGGGATATGTGGTATGGGTGGTGTTGGTAAAACACTATTGTTGGGTTATGTGGTATGGGTGGTGTTGATAAAACAACAATGATTGAGAAAATTAGACGAAGATGAGACAAGAAAAGTTGTTTAATGATGTTGTCATGGTAACTGTCAGTCAACAATCAGAATTTAAAAAAATATAGGGTCGATTTGACGGGGACGATTTGTTGGAGATCGATTGTGTTCAAGGTTAATGTATAAGGACAGTGCGTCCTTGGATGATGTTTGGGAGGTTGTTGATCTAACACTTGAATTACCAGTGTAGCAACCACAACTACCGGTGCAAAGTTACATTCACAACGCGTCTCTGAGATGTTTGTGGCAGAAAGTGCCGCTTGCCATTGTTACAGTTGTTGCAGCACTAAACCATAAAACCAAGCCTTCGTCGGAGGATGCCTTAAACAGTTACAAAAATTAGCAAAAAAAAACATCCGTGTTTACAAACTAGTGATCCAGATATGCCTTTTGCTTTGTTTCTTGTTTAAAGAAGATAGTAATATTTGGATTGAAGAATTACTCCGATACAGAATGGTGCTTGGCATCTTTTCAAAAATCAAACATATATAAATATAAATACAAAATAATATTATAATAATTTATATCTATTTTTTATTGTTGTATATTACTTATTTTTGGTGTAATATTTTTAAAAGGCACATAACCTTTAACTTTACATAGAATATGATTTGTAATATTTTTAAAAGACACATAGGCTTTAACTTCAGATATAATATGATTATATTAATAAAAGAAAGATTCATTCTAGTTAATAAAATGTTAGCCATTTGTTTGCAATCAATTAAGTTGGATGTTGTTGCTAAAACATTAACTATTAATAAGAAGTTTGAGTTGTTTAATTCAAAGTTCTAAAATATTTATAGTAAAAAGTAGATAGTTCTTTCTTTCTGTATTTCTTGAAGATAATTTTTTAACGTGTTTCACGATCTTCATTATTATTTCAAATGAAGTCGAAATCATACAATTTACTATTAATTCTATTTGACGCCTCAAAATTTTAGGGGCTGAAAGCAAACATTTTACTGAGCCACCCTGGCTAAAGACGCACCCTCAATTGGAGCATGATAAAGCTCTGCAAGTTGTTTGCGCCCTCAAATTAGAATCATGCAAAATTCTGGCCAAACTTAAGTTTGTACAGGCAGCAGTATGTTTCTTGTCAGGAACGGGTTCACCATACTAGTGTCGTCAGTCTTGGTGTGTTTATAACTTTGTCGGACCTAGAATTTTGAGTTTACAAGTGTTGTATCCTAGAAAAGCAAGGATAAATTGTTTATACATATTACGTAAAACTTTTAACTCAAATACATGACAGAAGCCGTAGACAGGCTAGTAGCTCCATCCCTGATGCTGAGTAAACAACTTAATGAACTGTATACACACAAAGCTAAACAAACTATCTAAATCAACTTCAACCTCAACAACAATTCCCTATTCTACAGAACATATAAATAATTTCCAGTTACATTATGATTTTGGATAAATAAAAACACATCCAGAATTCAATAAAGAATTCACGATGACATGCAGCAGCCACCAGTATTGCCACCAGAACCTGAGTCCTGTCCGGGAACAATGATCCTTGTTCCCTTTAAAGATTGTGACTTCCCATAATCAGCTCCCGGAGTTGCTATGAGTGTATTCTTGCTAATGATTTTATAAATTTCTGTTAATATTGTCATGAATGCACTCTCGACATTTGTGGATTGAAGAGCGGATGTTTCCATGAAGAAAAGATTCTCCCTTTCTGCGAATTCTTGAGCATCTTCAACTGGTACAGCTCGAAGACTTCCTAAATCACTTTTGTTCGCGATGAGCATTATAACTATGTTCTTGTCTGCATGACCTCTTAGTTCCTCCAGCCATCTAGCCATATGATCAAATGATTGACGTTTCGTTAAGTCATAGACTAGCATCGCGCCAACTGCACCTCGATAATATGCACTTGTTACTGCTCTATACCTGAGAGAGATATGAAAGATTCATTGAGTCACAACAATTAGCTAATTGTCATGTTGTTCTGACTCTTCAAAAGCCGGTCCTTCCAAAGTAGAGCATTTTGGATAATCCGACTTGGATGAGGCAACACGAGAGTCTGAGCAACATAGCTCAACAGAAGGAACATGTTAATATGCCAGACATAAAAAGTATTCACTTATGTACTATTAACATAACGATGAATTAAGGACCGATTTTCAAGTTAAAATTTGGTAGAAATATGACTAGTCCTGAAAACTTAAGCAATTGATCATGAAATATGTTTTAAGTTCTGCAAACCAGCACAGGCTCAACAAAGTCCCAACCACTGTGAAAATGTCATACATATATTATAGTTCAAGGATTATTCATATTTAAGAGGAGTTATGAATTGTTAGACAAGTACGTAGCAACAACAACATACCCAGTATAGTCCCACGAGTGGGGTCTGGGAAGGGCAGTGAGGTAGCCACATACAGTGAAGGATGGTCAGTTAAACACCTTGGTCGAAAAATGATATTCTATCTGCAAAATATTATACGATATAGGTCACAAATTACTTTTCGTACATATATATTAATTCCTGAACATCCTTTGTGAAATTTCTGGTTTCGTCACTCGAGGAGGGTAAAATGTGCACAGACCTTGCCCCTACCTTTGCAAAGTAGAGAGGTTGTTTTCGATGGACCCTCAGCTCAAAAGAGATGAATTGTAAGACAGGTACTTTGTACGATGATAGCAACGAAAACTCGACAAGAAACATACATATGGAAGTCAGTATCGCGTTATAAACCACTCGTTAGGAATATCTATCACAACAACAGCACATCAATCTCAAACAAGTTGGAAGTCGGCTATGTGAATCCTCACAAACGATTTCATTCCATTTAGGTTCATCTCAAATCATATAACACAAGAAAAAGGGCAGCCCGGTTCACTAAAGCTACCGCTATGCGCGGTGTCCAGGGAAGAGCCCCACGACAAGGGTGTATTGTACACAACTTTACTTTGCACTTCTGTCAGAGGCTATTTCCAAGGCTTAGAACCTGTGACCTCTTGGCCATATGACAGCAACTTTAACTGTTACTCGACGGCTCCCCTTCCAAACCAATATAACACAAAATAAAAATAAAAATAAAACGCACTAGGAGTTCTCTATATCTTTTTATACCTTTGCCAGAACTAACCAACTCCTAGAAACATAGGACCTAAAGTGAACATAATAACTCCTAGAACGCCTCGATATAATCTCAAGCAAGTTAGGATCGGCTATCTGAATTCTCACTTACCATGTTATTCCATTTAGGCTCATCCCAACCCCAAATATTACACAAAATAAAAATAACTTCCAATAAACATATATAGAACCTAAAGTAAACGTATTAACATCCATAACACATAATCCTAACAAATTTATTGAACGAAAAATGAAAAATAAAGACGATATATATGCATAAAATTTCAAAAATTTAAAACCGAACGTAGAAAATTTGAAAAAATTAAACTAACCTTTCTTGTCCCGCGGTGTCCCAAATTTGTGCCTTAACAGTTTTATTATCAACACTCAAAGTTTTTGTTTGAAATTCAACCCCAATTGTAGCCTTTGAATCTAAAGTAAATTCATTTCTTGCAAATCTAGATAATAATTGAGATTTTCCAACTGCAGAATCTCCAATTAAAACAATCTTAAAAACATAATCAATCTTTTGATTATAATGATCTCCATATGAATTCGACGACATTATAACACGAAAAATTTCCCCTTTAACCAAAAATTTGTATCAATATCTCTTCCCAATCTCCAAATTTTAGCATATGATTGAAAATTAAAGATGTGTTAATCAAAATTTGTATCTTAAAAGATACAAATAAATCAAGATCCCAGTATATATTACAATAACCAAGATCAATAATTTCTCATGAAATTGAAATTATGTGGGAAATTATTTAGAATTTGTTTCATGCATGCATGGGATAATTGATAGAAATTAGGAAAAAATACCAACGGTTAATGTGGGTCCCTTCAACTGTTTTCTGAAAAATGGAAAAATTATATAAGGAAAAAAGTATTTCTTTTTATTATTATTATTTTTGTGGATTTTCTACTACATTGCTAACATATTTAGTAAATATTGAAAATTTATATAAATTTAGTAAAATCTTTTTTCTTTCAATCTTATATTGAAAATTTCTACTCCATTTAATTAACGGATTTAATTAAAAATAAAATGGAACGCATATTTGTATGTTTTATTTCTAGATAATACTTGTCAAGGTGTGAGAGTTTAAGTTATGGCACATATTGTCCGCTTTGGTCCAATAGACTTTACGGACGTATAGTTTGAGCTACTCGTTATCAAGTCTAAAAGCACACGCACCATTGAATCTATTGCATTTATGTTTTATAAAGTTCTTCCCTTTTACTCTTTCAATTGTGAGATTTGTCTAAGGTGTTCAAAAGTTTGTTAGACTACAAGTCTATCGATTCTTCTTGTGGGGTCCATCTCATGCCTTATAAAGTCCTAATTGGCTGCAAAATTTGACAGAAAGGTCATTGGCTAAAAATTTTTTCAAAAGTAATGCCTGCACAGTTGAAAATGAGAGTAGGGTCATTAATTGTGTTGAAATATTATCCTCAATGATGTCACTGGTGACATCAATAGAGACAATTTTTTGCCTATAAAAGGAGCTCATCAGCTTATTGGTTTAATACACCAAACAAAGAGAAAAAATAATATATAGATAGTTGTGATTAAAAAAAAATAGAGTGTGCGATATTTTAGTAAGGTAAGAGTCAAAAGAATATTATTTCTTTTGAGTGTGTGGTAGTCACTTTGAGTATTGTACTTGTGACTACGGTGTAAAATTCCTTACTATAGTAGTATCGGTTGCTCCTCTTGGTCCGTGATTTTTCCCTTATTTAAAAGGATTTTCACGTAAAATCCTTGGTGTCATTATTTTTCATAATTTTCCTATTATTTTGCCACATATACTTTTATTGCTATTCCGCCATTTGTCCAACAAAATGGCATCAGAGAGCACACGGTTTATACAAGTAGAATGGTTACTTTGAATCGCATTAACTATGACATTTGGAAAGAAAATATGAAAGATCTACTCTATGTCAAGAATTTTCACCAACCAGTATTTGACATCATAAAATCTGAAAATAAAACCGACGATGAGTGAAACCTGTTGCACAGACAAATTTATGGTTTTATTAGGCAGTGGATTGATGACAATGTGTTGAACCATATTTCTGGGGAGACACATGTTCGGTTCCTATGGGAGCATCTTGAAAGTTTGTATGCTCAAAAGACTAGAAATAATAAGATGTTCTTGATAAAATAAATGTTAGGGTTAAAATACCATGATGGATCTTCGATGACAAATCACCTGAATTACTTTCGGGGGATCATGAACCTGTTATTTGCTACGAACATTAAGTTTGACGAAGAAATTCAAGGCTTGTTTCTACTTGGTTCCCTACCAAACTCTTGAGAAACATTTAGAACTTCATTATCAAATTCTGCTTCCAATGGCGTGATCTCTATGAATTTTACCAAAAGCAACGTTCTTAATGAAGAGATGAGACGAAAGTCTCAAGGTTCCTCTTCGTTTGATGTCTTGGTGACTGGAGCTAAGGGAGAAGCAAGAATCGTAGTTCTCAAAATAGAGAACAATATAGAAGCACATCCAGAGGCAAATTTAAAGATATTGAGTGTTATCATTACGGGTTAAAAGGGCACACAAAGAAATTTTGTTGAAAGTTAAAGAAGGAGAATAGAGACAAAAAGGAAAAGAAAGAAGATAACAATAAAAATTGCATAGCCACCGTTAGCATCGAATATCTTGTTACTATTCTTGATGCAAATCTAATAAATATTCTTTGTGATGAATCAAGCTGAGTTGTGGATTTTGGTACCGCATCTCACGTGACATCAAAGAAGGATTTTTTCTCATCTTATACTCCAGGTAACTTTGAAACCTTGAGTATGGACAATGATACTATTTCTAAAGTAGTTGATATTGGTACAATTTATTTAGAAATTCGTACTGGATCGAAACTAGTTTTAAATAATATAAAGCATGCACCTAATGTTTACTTACACTTGATTTTTGTTGGTGTGTTGGACGATGAAGGATATGTTAGTACCAATGGTGGTGTAAAATGGAAATTCATTAGAGGTTCTTTGGTTGTGACTAATGGAGACAAGCGACATGGTCTATACTGGACTATGGCCTCTACTTGTGCTAACATGGTGAATTCAGTTGAAAGCGCTAGATCTTCAACATTATGACATAAGAGGCTTCGCCACATTAGCGAGAAATGACTTAATGTCCTGGCCAAGAAAAAATTATGAATAGATTTTAAAAGTGCAAAATTAAATATATGGGCACTGTTTGGCGGAAAAATAAAATAGAGTTTCTTTCAAATCTCATCCTCCTTCAAGAAAGACGGAGTTGTTTGAGTTGGTGCATTCAGATTCATGTGGTCCAATAAAGACAAGGACTTTGGGTGGTGCACTTTACTTTGTTACTTTTATTAATGATTGCTCAAGAAAGCTTTGGTTCTATGTCTTAGATACTAAAGACCAAGTGTTGGGTGTCTTTCAGCAGTTTGAGGCTTCTGTCGCAAGAGAAATGGGGAAGAAGCTAAAGTGTATTCGGAATGATAACGGTGGTGAATATTGTGGACCATTTGTGAATACTGCAAGCAATAAGGTAGCAGACACCAGAAGACTCCTCTTAAGACTCTTCAACTTAATAGTTTGGCAGAGAGGATTAACAGAACCTTGATAGAAAGAGGCAGATGTTTGCTTTCTGAAGCAAAGTTATCGAACTCCTTTTGGGGTGAGGCTTTATTAACCATTGCAAATGTTATTAACCTATCTCCTGATGTTGCTTTGCAAAGTGATATAACAAAAAAATTTGGTATGGGAAAGATGTTTTCTATGATCATTTGAGAGTATTTGGTTGCAAAACTTTTCTACATGTGTCTAAAGATGAAAGGTCAAAGTTAGATATCAAAACAAGGCAGTGCATCTTCATCAGTTATGGCCTTGATAATTTTGGTTAGAGGCTATATGATCTAGTTGAGAAGAAACTTGTAAGAAGTCATGATATTGTATTCATGGAAAATCAAACTATTGAAGATATTGATAAAGCAGAGAAGCTAGAATCTTCAAGTTCTGATGGTGTATTTAGTCTTGATCAATTTCCTCATACAAGTGTGCATGATGTTGATAGGCTAGATAATCATGCTGACGCCTAAAACCATGTTCCAAATCAGTATGTTGATGTTGATAATGACAATGATATTGTTAAAAATGCTTCAGTTCAAGAAGTTGTGGACGAGTCAAATGCTCCACTTAGAAGGTCTACAAGACAGCGTATTTCTTCTTTTCATTATTCTCCTAATGAGTATGTGTTACTCACCAACGGGGGAGAACCTGAATGTTATGAGGAGTCCATGAAATATGAAAATAAGGATCAATGGATTGAAGCCATGCAAGATGAGATGAAATCTCTGCATTAGAACCACACTTATGAGTTGATGAAATTGCCTAAGGGCATGAGAGTTTTAAAGAATAAGTGGAGGTTTAAAGTAAAATTTGAAGAACAAAACTTGAAGTCCAGATACAAAGCCTGATTGGTTGTCTCAGGATTTGGTCAAAAAAAGGCATTGACTTTGACGAAATATTTTCTCCTATCGTCAAAATGACCTCTATTCATACAGTTGTTGGTTTGGTTGCTAGTCTTGATTTAGAGATTGAGAAAATATATGTGAATATAGTTTTCTTCGTGGAGACCTCGATGCGGAGATTTATATAAAACAACCTGAGGGTTTCAAGATAAAAGGGAAAGAAAACTATATGTGCAAACTTAAGAAGAGTCTTTATGGCTTGAAGCAGGCTCCCAGATAGTGGTATAAAAAGTTTGAATCTGTCTTGGGGAAGAAAGGCTACAAGAAGACTTCTTCAGATTACTGTGTATTTGTACAAAGTTTTTCTGATAATGATTTTATCATCCTCTTGCTATATGTAGATGATATGTTGATTGTGGGAAAGAATGTTTCCAAAATTGACGAGTTGAAGAAACAGTTATGCAAGTCTTTTGCTATGAAAGGCTTGGGTAATGCTAAGCAGATTTTGGGTATTAGAACTACTCGTTTCAAAGAAAAAATAAAACTTTACTTGTCACGGGATAAGTACATTGAAGGTGTACTGGAGCACTTCAACGTGGAGAATGCTAAGGTTGTTATACACCCTTTGCTAGTCATATGAAGTTGAGCAAAAAAATGTGTCCTGTAATGAAGGAAGGGAAAAGAGCATCGTTAAAGTTTCATATTTCTCCGTAGTTGAAAGTATGTATGCAATGGTGTGTATTAGACACAATATTACTCATGCAGTTGATGTTGTCAGCAGGTTTTTTGAAAATTTGGGAAAGAAGCACAGGAACCAGTCAAATGGATATTAAGGTATCTAAGAGGTGTTGGGTTCATAGTAGATAAAAAAAGTGTGAATGGAAAAATGGAGAGTAAGATAATGGAGGGAAGGAGACACTAAAAATGGAAACTGTACTCTCAAATTGGCAAGTTTACTCTTTCTCCCACATTGGTGGAAGAAGAGAACTTGAGAGTGTTTATATTGAGAAACACAAAATTCACATGGATAGTGATGCAAGAACTAGGTGATGCCTCGCGTTGTCGTCATCGTCGTCGTTGTCGCTCGCTCGGCTCGGTTTCGGCTTCGGCTTCATATTTGGATTTGGATTAGGAAAATGATCGATCGATGAGATCTATCTTTTTGGACAAACTTTATTTGAATTCCAAAAAATGCCAAAGGGAATAACACAGTAAATATTTTTCTGTGTTCGATACTCCATTTATATGCATTTTGGTGATGTTTTTCTGATTTGATGCGTTGTTTCAGTGAACGTTGAACAGATGCATTGTTACAGTAAACAAATGCACTATTCCAGTGAACAGATGCACTGTTACAGTGAACTGGTGCACTGTTTCGCGAAATGGTGTAATGTTTTAGCAAAAATACTGCACTGTTTTGGGGAAAAACAACCATGCAATTTCAGAATAGTCACACCTCTAAGTTGAACCAATGCCACCTTTCCGAAAAGGCATGTTATGGCTATAAAAAACTGCCTTCTTCCACAGGTTTGAAAAAAAATTCATAATAAAAACTCTCTTCTTTTCTTTACAAATATTCTGTATGATCAATCAAAACGTTTTGTGTATTCGAAGAATCAGCCTATTTGAGGTACCGCTATAGTCGAATTGAAGGTCATTTTATCCTGGGAGAAAAAATTTCACAATCTCAGGTACAGTGATGGGAATTATTTCCTTAAGGAAATTTCGTGAATTCGGATGACTTGGCCTATTCAATTTCTGCTTCATCTTATTTTTCCTAAAAAATAAATACACCTCTTGGAAAGGTCATTTTGATCTTGTGTTGAGGGTATTTGATACTTCATTGTGTTCTTGTTTATACTTGAACTCTAGTTGAAGTTGTTTTTGTAATATACAGATTCTGCATACCCGACCATATTATGGGAAATAACAATCTTAAGAAAATAATATACAGAATCTATATTGCTTGTTTTTGGAGATTAAAGCTTAAGCTTTCTACTCCGCTTAAATTTAACTAGTGATTAGAAGACATAAAATCTTCATCACAAGTTAAGGTTCACTCGGTTGACGATTCAAAGTAATAAAAACTTCATCGTCAACTAGAAACAAGAAGAAGAGTTTCAAGTTATTTAACTTTATAAATAGTATTCTGAAAAATTACTAAGTTTTCCGTCTTGTGGTGACAGGAGAAATGACAACTGAAAGTCAAATGCATGATGTGGCTACGACTGTGGGGGCAAATAATATTGCTTCATCAAGCCATACAAATGCTCCGCCAACAATGGCACCGGCGGAGAAGCCCAGAAAATTTTCGGGCATTGAATTCAAGCGGTGGCAGCAAAAGATGTTCTTTTACCTCACCACTTTATATTTGCAATGGTTCACTAGCGAAGACGCTCCTGAGGTGCCTGAGGGAACCTCGGACAAAGACCATTTCGTTATTGTAGAAGCTTGGAAACATTCGGACTTCCTTTGCAGGAATTATATTATGAGTGGTCTCCAAAACGACCTCTACAATGATTATAGTGGAACCAAGACATCAAAGGAACTGTGGGGGGCACTTGAACGGAAATATAAGACGGAGGATGCGGGAATTAAGAAATTCCTTGTTGCACAGCTCCTAGACTTCAAAATGATAGATAGCAAGTCTGTTGTCTCTCAAGTACAGGAGTTGCAAATCATCATACATGATCTCCTAGAAGAAGGTATATCTTTGAAAAATACCTTAGTTGAACAAATTAAAAATATTCGTAATACTCACATAAACTATTTTGTAGGTTTAATTCTGAATGATGCTTTTCAAGTAGCAGCGATAGTTGAGAAGCTACCACCTTTGTGGAAAGACTTGAAAAACTACGTAAAGCATAAGCGCAAGGAGATGATTGTTGAAGATCTTATTGTCCGACTTCGTATTGAAGAGGATAATAAAGCTGTCGAAAGAAGGTCAAAGGGGAATTCTTCAATTAATAGAGCACATATTGTAGAAGATGACCAAAATAATTCGAAAAAAAAAAAGAAAGTTGAACATGGAAGCAATCAACCCAAGAAACAGTTCAAGGAAAAATGCTTCAATTGTGGCAAAACTGGCCAAAAGTCCACAGACTGTCGAGCCCCGAAGAAAAGCAAGAAAAAGAATCAATCAAATATGATTGAATCCAACAAAGAATGCAATGATTTATGTGCTATGTTCTCAGTATGCAACTTGGTGGGGAATCCTCCCGAATGGTGGATGGATTCTGGTGCCACCCGCCATGTATGTGCCAACAAGGAGTTGTTTTTGTCATTTGCTCTGGCTCAAGTAGAAGAAATGATCTACATGGCTAACTCCGCTACTGCTAAGGTAGGGGGAACAGACAAAATTTGTTTAAAGATGACTTCCGGCAAGGTCTTGACACTGAACAATGTGTTATATGTTCCGGAGTTACGTAGGAACTTAATTTCTGTTTCACTCCTAGATAAGAACGGATTCAAATGTGTAATCGTTTCTGAAAAAATTATAATTAGCAAAGGAGAAATGTATGTAGGGAAAGTCTATCTGACCGAAAACCTTTATAAGATGAATGTAATAACTATTGAAATAAATAAAAGTTCAAATTCTTCTTATTTGCTTGAGTCTTATGATTTGTGGCATGAACGTTTAGGCCATGTTAATTACAAAAAATTACGAAAACTGATTAACTTAGAAGTTTTGCCAGACTTTGAGTGCAAGAAATTAAAGTACCAAACGTGTGTGGAATCGAAGAATGCAAAGCATCCTTATAAGTCCGTTGAAAGGAATTTCAATCCCTTAGACTTAATACACACTGACATTTGTGATATGAAGTCAACACCATTACATGGTGTGAAAAAGTATTTCATAACTTTTATTGATGATTGCACTAGATATTGTTATGTCTACTTGCTAAATAGTAAGGATGAAGCAATAGATGCGTTTAGGCAATATAAAACTGAAGTTGAAAATCAGTTAGATAAAAATATCAAAATGATAAGAAGTGATAGGGCAGAGAATTTGAATCTCCCTTTGTGCAAATATGTGTAGAGAATGGAATAATCCATCAAACTACGGCCCCATATTCACCTCAATCCAATGGAATTGCGGAAAGGAAAAACTGAACTTTGAAGAAAATGATGAATGTCTTACTTATAAGTTCTGGTTTACCGCAAAACTTATGGGGGGAGGCTATCCTTACGGCCAATCGTATACTCAACAGAGTTCCGCATAGTAAGACACAATCAATTCCTTATGAAAAATGGAAAGGAAGGAAACCCAACTTGAAATATTTCAAAGTGTGGAGGTTTCTAGTGAAGGTTCAAGTTCCTATACCTAAAACGGTAAAGATAGGACCTAAAATGGTGGATTGTGTGTTCATAGGACATGCAAAAAGTAGTAAAGCATGTCGATTTTTGGTTCATAAATCCAAACTATCGGATATTAATGAAAATACGGTAATTAAATCAGACAATTCTGAATTCTTGAAAATATTTACCCGTATAAAACTAGACATGAACATTGAACAGTCTAGTGGAGGATCTAAACGACCTCGAGATGAACCAAGTGAGAATGTACATAATGAAGAAAATCCAAGACATAGTACACGTCAAAGAACATCAACTTCGTTTGGATCGGATTTTGTAATATTTCTCTTAGAAAATGAGCCTCAAATATTTAAAGAAGCGATGTCATCATTAGGCTCATCCTTTTGGAAAGAGGCAGTCAATAGTGAGATAAATTCACTCTTAAGAAACCATACATGGGAATTGGTTGACCTTCCTCCCGAAAATAAACCTTTAGATTCTAAATGGATCTTCAAAAGGAAAATGAAGGCGGATGGTACTATTGACAAATACAAGGCAAGACTTGTAGTAAAAAGGCTTCAAACAGAAGGAAGGCCTTGATTACTTTGATACATACTCGCCAGTAACAAGGATAACCTCGATTCGAATGTTAATTGCCTTGGCGGCAGAATATAATCTTCAAATCCATCAAATGAATATGAAGACCACATTCCTAAATGGAAACTTGGAGGAAGAAATATACATGGAACAACCTGAGGTTTTGTGGTTCCAGGAAAAGAAAATAAGGTGTGTAAACTTGTTAAGTTATTTTATGGACTAAAACAACCACCTGAGCAATGGCATGCAAAGTTTGACCAAACCATGTTGGCAAACGGATTCAAGATAAATGAATGTGATAAATATCTTTACATTAAAGACACTCCAAATCACCAAGTCATTGTTTGTTTATATGTGAATGATATGTTAATCATCAGTAGAGACATTTCTGACATAAATACAACAAAACGAATGCTCGAGAGAAAGTTTGATATGAAAGACCTTGGAGTTGCAGATGTGATCTTAGGTATAAGAATCCATCGAACTCCACAAGGGTTAGCATTGTCACAATCTCATTAAATCAAAAAAGTACTTGACAAGTTCAAGTATATGGAATTCAGTATTGCCAAGACTCCATTAGATGTGAACTTTGCACTTCAAAAGAATGAAGGTGAAAGTGACTCACAATTGGAGTACGCAAGAGTATTGGGATGTTTAATGTATATAATGAACTGTACACGATCAGACATAACCTGTACTATTAGTAAATTGAGTTGGTACACGAGCAATCCCAATAAAACTCATTGGATGGCAATGAAAAGAGTTTTGGGGTATCTTAAATACACTCAAAACTATGCTTTGCATTATAATAAATATCCTACGATAATTGAAGGATATAGTGATGCAAATTGGATCACCGGATCGAACGAAGTAAAATTCACAAGTGGATATGTATTTACTATTGGTGGAGGAGCAGTTTCTTGGAAATCATCCAAACAGACTTGTATCACTCGCTCTACAATGGAATTTGAATTTATTGCATTAGATAAAGCCGGTGAAGAAGCAGAATGGCTCCAGAATTTCTTGGAAGATATTCCGTATTGGCCCAAGATAGTGGCACCAGTATGTATATACTGTGATAGCCAAGCGGCAATAGATAGGGCAGGAAGCATGATGTACAACGGTAAATCTCGTCACATACGTCGGAGACATAATATCGTTAGGGAAATTCTCTCTAGTGGAATTATCACTATTGACTATGTAAAGTCAAAGGATAATGTGTCGGATCCACTTACAAAAGGCCTATCTAGAGAAGGAGTGGAAAGAACATCCAAGGGAATGGATTTAAAGCCTAAGACGAGTCAGCATAGCGGTAACTCTACCTAGCATACTGGAGATCCCAAGAGCTAGGTTCAAGGAGATCAAACAAAGTTATGTCTGACAGGTTCAACATTGTCAAATACCCAACCCATTCTCATGATGTAGACAATATTTAGTAAACAAGGATAAGACTTCAGGTGACAAGTCTTTTAATGATTATCTAAATTTGGAAGATTTGACCAAATTGTTTAATCTACAGGATTGAAAGTTTAGAAATCATCTATGTGAGGGCGAAGTGGAAGCGGCTTCAAGGAGAATGTTAGTAAAGGCCTATTCTCTAAGCTCTCATGAAACCAAGACGTGTTCATAGCTGAAAAGAACAAAACCAAGAGAACCATAAACGTTAAAACACTGGTTGTGTGACATGTATTGTCTAGATTTATAATAAAGTTCGACGGTTCAAAGATATCAAATCTACCAATTGACCGAGTGCATCCAATGCATGTTCACTATGGAAAGTTCAAAGGGAAACCTACTTATCCAGATGTAATCAGTCTTTGCTTGATGATCATATTCTTGTTCGTAAAACTTTTACAAAGAATAATCATTCCCATTCATGTTGGGGATTGTTGGGTTTATAGTAGATGAAAGAAGTGTGAATGGAAAAATGGAGAGTAAAAGGGTGGAGGGAATGAGACACTAAAAATGAAAAGTGTACTCCCAAATTGGCAAGTTTACTTTTTCTCCCACATTGGGGGAAGAAGAGAACTTGAGAGTGTTTATATTGAAAAAAGTAACTCTACATGGATAGTGAGGCAAGAACTAGATGATGCTGCACGCCGTCATCATCATTGCTCGCTCGGCTCGGCTTCGGCTTCGGATTTGGATCGATCGATGAGATCTATTTTTTTGGATAAACTTTATTTAAATTCTGAAAAATGTCATAGGGAATAACACAGTAAATATTTTTTTTGTGTTCGATACTCCATTTATATGCATTTTGGTGATGTTTTTCTGAATTGATGCGTTGTTTCAGTGAACGTTGAACAGATGCACTGTTACAGTAAACAGATGCACTATTACAGTGAACAGATGCACTGTTATAGTAATAGATGCACTGTTCCAGTGAACTGGTGCATTGTTTCGCGAAATAGTGTAATGTTTCAGCAAAAATACTGCACTGTTTTGGGGAAAAACAGCCATGCAATTTCAGAATAGTCACACCTCTAAGTTGAACCAATGCGACCTTTTTGAACAGGCATGTTATGGCTATAAAAACCTGCCTTCTTCCACAGGTTTGAAAAAAAAAAAATTTCAAAATAAAAACTCTCTTCTTTTCTTTACAAATATTCTGTGTGATCAATCAATGCATTCTGTGCGTTCGAAGAATCCACCTATTTGAGGTACCGCTATAGTCGGATTGAAGGCCATTTTATCTTGGGAGAAAAAATTCCACAACCTCGGGTACAGTGAGAAAAATTATTTTCTTAAGAAAATTCCGTGAATTCGGACGACTTGGCCTATTCAATTTCTGCTTCATCTTATTTTTTTCCTGAAAAATAAACACACCTCTTGAAAAAGTCATTTTGATCTTGTGTTGAGGGTATTTGATACTTCATTGTCTTCTTATTTATACTTGAACTCTAGTTGAAGTTGTTGTAATATACAGATTCTGCATACCTGACCATATTGTGGGAAATAACAAGAGGAACCTCAGAAGGTTGTTTGTGTTTTGGAGGATCTGATCCAATCTTGAAGGGCTAGATAGAAGCTAATATGGCGAGTGATCATGATAACAAAAAATCTAACACTGAATTTTTGTTTACATTTTCAGGGGGAGCTATATTATAGCAGTCGAGAAGTTGGCAAGAAAATAATATGCTTAAATGGTTCCTTGAAGAACTTGGATTGCACCAAATGGAGTACGTTGTCTTTTGTGACAGTCAAAGTGCAATAGACTTGAGCAAGAACTCTATGTACCATGCAAGAATAAAACACATTGATGTGAGGTACCATTGAATTCGTGAACAAGTGGAGAACAAATCGCTCCATGATAAGAAGATTCATACGAGTGAAAATCCCGCGGATATGATGACGAAAGTGGTACCAAAAGACTAGTTCAAACAGTGTAAAGAACTTGTCAGCATGAGATCTCTCTAAAAAGACGAGGATACCTCCTCCAGATGCATGGACAAGAGGGGGAGATTTGTGGGGTCCATCCTATGCCATATAAAATCCCAATTGGTTGTAAAATTTGACAGAAAGGTCATTGGCTAACTTTTTTTTCAAAAGTAATGCTTGCAAGGTTGAAAATGAGAGTAGGGTTATTAATTGTGTTGAAATATTATCCTGAGTGATGTCACTGGTGATATCAATAGAGACGGTCTTTTTTGCCTATAAAAGGAGTTCATCAGCTAGTTGGTTTAATACACCAAACAGAGAGAAAAATAATATGGAGAGAGCGGTGAGGTATTTCACAGATTGTGAAAAAAATAGTATGTGAAGAAAAAATTAAAGCGAGCGATATTTTAGTAAGGTGAGAGTCAAAAGAGAATTATTTCTTGAGTGTGTAGTAGTCACTTTGAGCATTATACTTGTGACTACGGTGTAAAATTTCTTACTATAGTAATATCTGTTGCTCTTCTTGATCCGTAATTTTTTCCCTATTTAAAAGAATTTCTACATAAAATTCTTGGTGTCATTATTTTTTATTATTTTCCTATTATTTGCCACAAATACTTTTGTTATTATTCTGTATTTTGCCCAACACTTCTGTGATTCATTCTCATCGATCTATCCTCTGTTATGGGTGTCACAAAAAGATTGATATCTAGTACATTCATGGTTCGGAAAAATAAAAATACCTTTATAAATCGAATATACATTTTATTGTGGGATTATACTGACTACTGAATATTAATTAAATCTTAGTTAATTAACTAATATTTATAGTATATTAAAAGTGTGAAAGAACTTAGACATGTTGTTTGAACTTTTTGTCCTTCATTAAAAATTCTTATTTTAGACAAAATCGTCTTTTCACTATTTTTTTATAATATTTAAGAATTGAAAATTAATTAAATAATTTTATAGTGAAACCTTTCCTTTTTAGAAGTCATCAGAATTAACGAAAACTAATACTTTTTTTATTAGTTTAAGAATTCTAAATCAACTAAATTTTATTTTAAGAAGATTTAAAAAATCTAAAAATAAATATAAAAATGTTAGAATAAGAAAAATTAAGAAATACCAAATAAAATTAAGAAATACCAAATTTTTGAAAGTGTTAAGTACGTAATAAAAATGTAATCAATGATTTTGTAAAGATTTAACTTTAAAAACAAGGAAAGATTTTAAATATAAAAAAAAAAAAATAATCGTACCACAAATATGGTTCAAATTGATGTGTCTCTCTTAGCCTCTGCTAACAAGGAAAAGAAGAAACGCAAAAGTGATAATCTAGCAATCACTTGAAACTTCTGGTAATAAAATATATACGTGCTTACACTAAAATATATGTTTATATTTGTAATATTATATTATATTAAGTGGATCGTATTGATTTGAAGGAGAGTGGTTTTTTTTTTATTTTTTTGTTTTTTTATTTTTTTGTGGGGAGGGGGATGAAGGTTTTTTTAAGACATATGAATAAAATACTAAAAATGAAGATTTTTTATGGTTTTTTGTGGTGTTTAGCCTACGGATTGATGGGTGGGTATCATACTAACACCCATACTAATTCGCTAAAGTTACATTAATCTCAATCCTTTTGGAGCTAACTATTCCATTTCTCAACTTTTTTTCAAAATTACTAAGAATCCCTGGTTTAATCCATACATATACATCACATTTTTTCAGATACATCATTAAATTCTATATGAATACATCACATTTTTCAGTAATATATTCGAACTTGTAAGTAAAATTAGAAATTTCTATAATCATATTTAAAAGATTTGAAATTTTAAATAGTTATAATAAATTCAGTTTTAGTATGATGTAATTTTTCCTAAACAAATAATTTTCCAGAAACATGATTGTGCGTTAGATATTAAATACTTCATCCGTTTTGTATTAATTGGGCCAAATAGACTTGGCGCATCAATTAACAAAAATATTTATTAGGGGTTTATTTTATCAAATTAGTCTTATTAATTATACTTTGAAAATATAAATTTAAATATACACAAATTGTTTAGTCAATGATAAGGGCATTATTGGAAGAACATATTAAAATCATTTTGATTTCATCAATGCAACAACTAAATTGAAATAAAAATTTTTAGAATGCGGCCAACTAAAATGAAACGGAAGTACGTTACTAATTAATTAGCTTGTCGGCAGCTATATTTATGATCTTATAATATAAATATTTATGTTCAGCTCAATAATATGATCATAGTGTAATATAACACTGTTAAACACGTTTGTCTGAATTCAAAAGAGAATAAATCAAACGAGTTAAATAGTAAATACTTAAATTTGTGACCTTTTGTATTGGTGAATAGCAATATATTTGTATACTCATGTTGCATGAAACTACTGGATATATATATATATGTATAATTTTTACTTTTTATTTTTATTTTTGAAAATAAACTGATTTCATTTATCAAAAATGATATTTACATCTCAAGACAAAATTAGAAATGCTGGTTTAGAAATTGTAGTGGTGGATATATATATATAACATTTACCATTTTGGGGTGAGGGGTGTTCATTTGGTGTCCGATACCCATATTGGAGCCCCGATTAATCTGGATCGCGTATTGCAGGGCCCATTCTGGGAGTGACGCTTCCAATGAAATTTTCTCTATACTCAGAGCTCGAACCTGAGACCTCCGATTAAGGGTGGAGTAGTCTCACCACTATACCACAATGATG
This sequence comes from Capsicum annuum, assembly GCF_002878395.1. NCBI lineage: Eukaryota > Viridiplantae > Streptophyta > Magnoliopsida > Solanales > Solanaceae > Capsicum > Capsicum annuum. Next base: position 219,475,713 of record NC_061120.1, on the reverse strand, counting down.
TTGGTACATTTACATATTTAATATCGAGTTAAAGATAGATTTCAAATTTAAATTTCTCAATTCAATTATTAAGACTCTTAGCACATCATATTCTTTATTTTTAAAAGCATAGATTTGGATTTATTATTTGTTACAATTTTGGTTAAATTTATAATTTTATATTTAAAATATTAGATTCTGATCAACTCGATATCATAATAAACATAATACGTTTCTTTAGAAAGAAAAACACGAGAATAACGATTTGGAAACAACCCAACAAACACCACTAATTCGTATTATTTGCCGGTGGTTCAATTTGTGTGATGCATTATTGAATACTGAATTAAAAACTATATTATAAATAATTTTTAGTTATTTCTGTAATTATAAATTATTTTATTAAACTTAGAATTAAATACTTTTTTGGGGACACACTAGCTATATACTCTCTCCATCTTAAATTATCTATCGTATTTCTCTTTTAAATGTCTCTTAGAAAACTATTAAATTAAGAAGGATCTTAATAATCTTACTCTTATTTATGTCTTAATATACAATCTCTATTCATTAAAATTTACCTTATTAATATATGTATGCCAACTCATAATTGAAGAGGCTTTTAGTCTTCAAGAACAATTACTCTCTCCATTTTAATTTGATTGTCTAATTTTGACTTGATATGAAATTTATGAAAGTAAAAAAGATTTTTGAATCCTATGTCTTAAACTAAAGATATATTGTACGAGTATAATCTATCAAAATTTAATCTCATAGTTTTAAACATGTCATATGAAAAATTAGAATTAAAAAATTACCAAAAAAAAAAAAAGAAAGATCGAGGCATTCCTTTTTAAGCCAACTAAAAATGAAGGTAAAACAAACAAATTGAAAATGAAGTAAGTTTTAATTAAGGATAAAATAAAAAAGAATAATTAATTAATCCTGAATTTCTAAAATGACAAATAACTTGAAATAATGATTTCCAAAAATCACGACAAATAATTTGAGACACTAAATATATAATAGACCTCGTACGTAAGAAACTGTTCATTATCTATATATAGTACTATTCATTCTCTGTATTTTTGTCATCCTTTATAATATATACTACTATTTTTGACACTCTTGTTGTCACATTTGTAAATTTATAAGAAGAATGGGAATGATAATGGAGATTATGAGACATCCAGATGAATTATATCCATTAATGAAGCTCATTTTATCAGCTAAACTCGTCGAGATGAAGACTCCAGTGTGGCTGTCGCAGCCACATTGGGCCTTCTGTTACGCTACTCTTCGCAAAGTGTCTCGTAGCTTTGCCCTTGTCATTCAACAGCTACCTAGTGACCTCCGCGATGTTGTAAGTTAAATAAGATTTCTTTCTCGAAAGTCAAATTGCATGAACTTGAATTCGGTTTAAAGGAAAGGTATAAGTTAAGAGACAACAATAAGTTAAAATAAAATTTTATCGTACACAACCTTATCGTGCATTTCTGCAATTCAACTATGCAGGTTTGTGTTTACTATTTGGTTCTTCGAGCGCTTGACACTGTTGGTATGTTCATCTCTCAATAGTTTAAATTTCATGAATATACGATACGAAATCTATTACTGGACTTCACTTGTGAGATTACACTGTATATGTCGTTGTATTATATTGTACGAAAATTGGTTGATTGATGTAAGTATTAATGTTGTTTTCACTAATTTTTTTATTTTTTATTTTTTTTACCTTCAAATGTACAGAGGATGATACCAGCTTAGACACTGAAATTAGAGTACCTATATTGAGAAAAATTTATTGCCATTTCTATGATCCTGAATGGCATTTTTCATGTAAGTTTTCTTAATTAATCTTAGTTTTGTTCTTCACTCTGATAATCAACTTGTTAATTTAGCAACTATGTTATTGTTGCTTTGTGTAATTAAAAAGGCTCGATTTGGAAAATATTTGACAATCAAGTGTTTTTGGTTTGAGTTTTAAGTTAGGAAAAATGCTCTGTTTCCAACCTGAACTATACATGAAATTGTTGAGACACACCCGAACTTTAGGAGGGTCCTAATATCCCTGGACTAATTAAAATTGTATTTTTGTCAACCTTAGTGCCTACATGGCACATCAGTGAATCAACACACTGAAGGTCAACGTAGGCACACGTATGTGCCATGTAGGCACAAAGATTGCCAAAATTATGGTTTTAATTAGTTCAAGGGTAATAGGACCCTTCTAAAGTTCAGGTGTGTCTCAGCAATTTCGCGTATAGTTTAGGGTGAAAACAGTGCATTTTCTCTTTAAGTTATATACACCATCAGTTTAAAAGGATAGTCCGGTTCTCGAAGTTTCTGCAATGAGTCCATTTCTGCTAAAGGTTGTTTCCACAGCTCGAACCTGTAACCTCCTTGTCTCATGGAAGCAACTTTACAGGTTACGTCATGGCTCTCATATACACCATCACTGTATTACAAGAAAATCTCTAGCTAACCAACCTTCTTATGCATTCTTTCTTAACATCAGGCTTATAGCCACTAGATAGAAATAATAAGATACCTCCAACAATTTATTTGTTTCAACACGAGTACTAACTAGGGTCTCGAATCAGTAACCAATGGCTTTTAACGATAGACATTTTGCCACGAAGTTGGTGGGCTTATCGTGAATTAGGTTGGGGTGCTCTAGTGGCTTGGGGATACTATAATTCTTACATTACTGGGTCACCAAAAGATATAAGCCTCCTTAAAAAGTTGTTGCATTCTTTGGAAATTAGACAAATTACCTGCTATAACAAGTAAAAGTTGATATGATGGTGTAAAAATTTCTTGTACTGACCATATATATAACTTAAATTAATTTGGTTTTCTTAACTTCATCTTCCAGCATTAGTTATTTCCACTACATTGTTGTTTCCTAGTCCTCTTCTATATTATTTGAGCCTTTTCTTTCTTATTTTATGATATTTATGTTATGTTTATTTATTAGGTGGTACAATGGCCTTCAAGGTTCTTATGGACCAATTCCATCATGTTTCCACTGCTTTCCTGGAGCTAGATAAAAAGTGAGTTCTGAAAAAAAAAAGTTGTTTTCTTTCTGGTATTGACATATTGTTACAGATTGAAAATTGATCGTAAAATATTTGGACGATTTGTAAGAGTTAAAGGTACTAATAAACAGTCCATGTATAGTAGTAACACAATACTATATAAAAAAAGAACAGCCCAGTGCACTAAAGCTCCCGCTATGCGCGGTGTCCGGGGAAGGATCCCACCACAAAGGTGTATATTGTACGCAACCTTACCTTGCATTTCTGCAGGAGGCTATTTTCAAGGCTTGAACCCGTGACCTCCTGGTCACATGGCATCAACTTTACCAGTATTTGTATTTGTAAATGAAACGTTCTGCGTATTTTGCAGTTATCAGGAGGTGATTAAGGCTATTACGAAGAGGATGGGTGAAGGAATGGCAAAGTTTCTATGCAAGGAGGTGATCCGCCGAACTTCATTGCATATATTAACTAGAATGGACGGGTTCAAGTCTTCGTGTCTTTATTTTTCTATTCCTCTCCGTGTTTCAGATCCCTCGAAAAAAATCAGTCGATGAACAAATTACTAGTACTTCTGCTATTAAAATTTCAGTGATATAAGAACTATTGCCCTATTATGAATTATGTGTTATGAAAAGAAACAAAAGTTGACAGAATCTACATATGAGAAATGCTTGATCTTTGCTATATTGGTTTTAGTCTTGTTAGTCGTTACGCTTTTGATTGTGGATCTAGTACAGGTGGATTCAATTGAACTCATTGCTTTCGATTGAACTATGTACGCATATGCAAAAAATATTAAAATATATGCGTGATAAGATCAAACTTATTCTGAACTCGGTGACTCTAAATCCTGAACTCACTCATGCTTATATGATCACTCGTCCCCTTAATCCTCGTAAACTTCACATACTAATCGTTTGGTCTGATGCAGGTAGAAACAATCGAAGATTATAACGAATATTGTCACTATGCTGCTGGACTTTGTGGATTAGGCTTGTCAAAACTTTTTTACGCCTCTGGAAGAGAAGATTTAGCACCAGAATCCCTCTCTATTTCCATGGGTTTATTTCTTCAGGTATTCGCTCCTAAAATTTTAAATGCTCTGTATACTGGCTAGTGATACGAGTATATTTGGCGATATGTTTCAGAAAATAAGCATCATTCGAGATTATCTGGAGGACATAAATGAAGTTCCCAAGTGTCGTATGTTTTGGCCCCGACAAATTTGGAGCAAATATGCTACCAAACTTGAGGTTTGTTTTCATCATAAGAAGTACTATTACGTTGATTCGTTGCTCTTTAACAGCCATCTTCTTTACGTGCGTCAGGAATTTAAGTATGAGGAAAACTCGGTCAAGGCAGTACAATGTCTAAACGAAATGGTCACTGATGCTTTATTGCACGCAGAAGATTGCCTGATTTACATGTCTAATGTACGAGATCCAGGTCTCTTTCGGTTCTGTGCAATTCCCCAGGTATATATAAATCCTGTCCTGTGAATCCTATTCTTTTGTACCACGCATATTAGTCTGCTAACGCTTATGAAAATGTTACATGTTCCGTTCTGGAAAGTGTAAACAAAATCAATTCAAGCTTTACATATACGTACATAGAGTGATCACTGCTTTGTGACTTTCTTATACTACCAGATCATAAATATGGGGAATTTGGCGATGTACTACAACAACGTTGAAATTTTCAAAGGCGTTGTTGAAATGAGACGAGGTAAAGATACATCGACTTACCAATATACATGCCAATTGTTTCTTACCGGCTAAATTGCTAACGCTTTTTGTGAATAACAACAATTCCTCACTGTTTCGCTTACTTGTATCTTCTTTCAAGGCCTCTGTGCTAAGATTATTGATCAGACGAGGACAATGGCTGATGTCTACAGAGCTTTCTTCGACTTCTGTTGCATAATGGAATCAAAGGTATGTATACTGTATGTTCGATCTCGTTGGCTTACTCATGTTTACTTCTTTGTATTTTGACTCTCCTTAGTGAAAATCCCGACTCCACCACGGTATAGCGGTATTGGCCGAGTTTATAACCGCTCAATTTTCCTCTTTTCACGTTCACATTTGCATCGTTTGAGTTTTTCATCCAGTAGTGAAGATTCATATAGACGACTCCTACTTGTTTGACAGTGAGGCGTAGTTATATATGAAACCTTTGATGTTCAAATATTAGCTGAAAACTTCTTTATGTCGAGTTTTGATTCTTTTAATTTAATCATGCTCGATGAAACAACTTATCAATCGATTCCTTCAGGTTGATCGTGATGATCCAAATGCATCGACTACTTTGAAGAGGCTTGAATCAATCTCGAAAACCTGTATAAACTCTGGAACCTTGAAACAAAGGTCTGTTATATTTACTAGTCATTTTTTTCTGGAAATTTATTTGTCATTATCAGTTTATGACTCTTTATCTTCTACCAGGAAATTTTACATATTCAACCATCAGCCTGAATTTATTATTCCATTTTTGGTGAGTTCTTGAAAAAAAAATCTGATATTTAAGGCTGCGTACAATACACCCTTGTGGTGGAGTCCTTCTTCGGACACCGTGCATAGCGGTAGCTTAAATGCATCGGGCTGCCTTTTGTTTTTTACACATCCATGCAATGTTTTCTTATTATACTCCAATTTCTTTTGCAGATTACGTCCTTTCTCATCATGCTGGCTATTCATTTATCAACAAAAATACCTTAGAAACCTTAGGTGAGCATTCAGATGACTCTATGTATTCTTACTTGATTTATAAAAAAAAAGAGTTATTAAAAAAAAAAAAAACTAAACAAATCAATAATAATATCCTATCAGAACAATACTATTGGGCTCACATTTTGTCAAGTCAATCATATTCAGACAACATTTTGTTTTCTAAATAGTGACAAAGAAAACACTGAAAACTTTTGTGCTATGTTCAGGATTTTTGGTCTCTATTGCAAGGTAAAGTGGCGGAGCCAGGATTTTCGTTAAGGGGTTCAGAAGTAAATATGAGAACTAATCAAAAGGGGTTCAGCCTCTACTGTATATACATAAAAAATAATTTTAACTATATATAAATAGTAAAAAAATTTCGCCGAAGGGGGTTCGGAAAAACCCCCTCGACCAAGTGTAGCTCCGCCCCTCGGTAAGGCTGCATATGAAAGACCCTTGTGGTTCGGGAGCTTTAGTCAATCGGAATGCCCTTTTTTGTTTTTCTAAATTTAAGAACAACCATTCCTAGTTTCACTCGGGGGCGGATGTAGAGAATGCGTTATGAGTTCATGTGAACACGGTAGTTTTTGTTGATATCATATATTCACTAAATACATATAAATATTTGATTATGAACTCAATTATCATTTTCTTTAAAACCAATAAACTTCAAATCTTGAATCCGCCTCTAGTTTTTCTAAGTTTCAAGATATTAGGATTAGCATTCAATGGTAACTTTTGATTAAACACAGAGTTAACAACTCAAATGGTCATTGAATTTACGACTTTTTTCTCAGAAAGTTACTCAACTTTATTTCTTACTCCAAAAGTCATTTTACTTAGGGTTGATCTCTCAGAAATTCTCTCAACTATAATTTTCACTTCAAAAGTCACTTAAGTATGAATATTTTACTTATAAATCACTCGACCTATTTAATTATTTGTTTTAATTAAAATTTTATTTTAAAACCAAAATTCTAAAAAAACTAAAAAAATATTTGAACCATATTTATTACATATTCTCATGTTTTACTTTATATTTAACTCTCTGAAATTTTAAAATATCCTAAATAGTTCATATCAATTCACTTATAATGTTAATATTAATTTTTAAGATTTTTCGAATCATATTCATTTAGTTGATTAGATTTAATTAACTTTCAACGTGATACTTATTTATGAAATTGATTTTCAATCATAATGCAATTTTTTATATTACCACTTGTATAATATACATATTCAACAAATAAATACAATGAATTCTATTCCTAATAAGCTGATAAAAGGGATCGTTATAGATTTTAAACTAAAATGACATGATATAAACATTCCCAAATGTTATTAAACATTTGTACATTATAATATATACACTGCAACGGATTAAAATTACCCGCAAAAATTGTACAATCAAATGACTGTGATTTTAGGATATTAATTGATGATCTGTATGACTATATACACTTTATAGTATAGAGTAATCGTTAGACAAGAAAATAACAGTAAAATTAAAATTCTAAGAAATAAAAAAGATATTCAATTAAACCATTTAAATGAATTTTGGATATGGCCGAATCACTAAACTGATTGTTTAAATGAAAATCTTTTTTATTTCTTAAATTTTTGTTTTAAATAAAAATTACATGATTACAAATTTTAATGAAAAAAATTAATTAAACAACTTGAGTGATTTTCTGAGAAAAGAATTCATAATTGAGTGACTTTTGAAATAAAAATTAAAGTTGAGTGACTTTCCGAGAAAAGAACTCATTGAGTGACTTTTGAAGTAAGAATCAAAGTTGAGTGACTTTCTGAAAGAAAAATCATAAGTTGAGTGACCATTTGAGTTATTAAACACAAGAAACATGGGGTTAATACTGCTAATTTTTCATATTGTGGAAATACTACCCTACTTATTTTTCCTTCAATCTGTTTAATTTGCCCATTTTCGATGACAGAAAGGATGGATTATGTCGAATTCCAAGCAAGCTGAGATCGGTTACATGAAACTCTCATTATTTATGCCGAATTCCAAGCAAGCTGGAATCGGTTATTTGAAATTCTTATGGTTTTTGTCGCTTCATTTAAGCTCATTTCAATCCATCCAAGATGAACTATTTAAACTTGTTTCCATCTAACGCACATTTAATACTTTCTTAATTATTTTAGATTCATTCTCGATAAATTCTAAAATGTAACCATTCCTTCGTTGGAAATTGTACTATATGAATTGAATATGAAGAATTATTTTCGTGTATTTATATAAACTGTTGAATTGCCTCGACTCTGAGTGTTGGGCATGCATTGGGGTGAGCCCTAAAAAAAATAAAAAAAAAAAAGTAAAATCAAGAAACAAGAGAATCAAAGTATAGTGTTGAACAAGTAGGTGTAACTGTTGAGTTCTACGGCGGTGAACTCAATGGTGTCAGTTATAGTGATCCTGCTGCTGTGAAAAAAATTGTTAGACGTGCTCAATTGGATGAAATTTTCGAATTAGATCGTGCTACTTTGAAATCTGACGTTGTTTTTCGTAGCAGTCCCAAGGGGTTGGTTTTCTTTTTTCGGACACATTTGTCATGGTGCTAGAACCTTGTTCAGAGATGTTTTTTTTTTTTTTGCTGATATTGACCCAAATTTAGATGCTCAAGTTGAATTTGTGGCATTTCAAAAACTTGGAGATTCAACTACAAAAAGACAGGCAGAGCCTGATACATTGCTTTGGTATCTTTCTTTTTCCCACGACTTAAAAGTAAGACAAACACAAGCTATCTAATCCGTAATCGTATTCTCCAACAATGATATTAAAATTTTATGTCGTCCAAATTACATCCCGCTATAGTTTGTCAGAAGCTTATAGTTGGCAAACCACGATAAAAGTGATTCAAAATTACTTTTTAGGTAGGATGTTTGATCCTTCACGTGTTAGTCTTTTATTACAGCAGCTTACAGAATATGGTCAGTGGTGTGGGGCTGTCATAGGGGCCCAAAGGTGTCATGGATCTTTGCACTTTTGTTGTCACATTTCCACCCAAAAAACTGATATGGTATGACCATTCCCAATGCAACCCCAACTAACCAATTCAATGCAATGAATTATATCACAGCAACTTTTTCTAATTGGGCAACAAAAGAGGCATAGCAGTAAGCAGAGGTGTTGCTTAAACTTTTCTGGTCATTCAAATAATTGAATAGTGTTAAGAGTTGTGACCCGAGCTATGGACATTTATGTTTTTGAGTCTAGGACTTATTTGTATACACGTATTATATAAGTGTGATTTAATGAGCTGTTTCGGGTCATTCTTATACACACGAAATTGAGACTATCGTTTTCAATATTGTACTCTCTCTTCATTATAGTGAATCCCTCTGCCTCTGCCTGTGGTTTTTCCCGCAAGAGTTTTCACATAAATCTGTATGTTCTTATTTTTCTTTTGCGTGTGGTTTGTTTATTTTCTACCCGATCATAACAAATAGAATCAACGTATCGAAGGGCGCGGCCTAGTAGTCAATAAAATAAATTGAGAATTATGAAATTATGGATAATGTTACTTAGTATTTGTGTTGGTGTAAGGTATTTGTTATCCTATAAAATCAATCGATGTTCGCAAACTGGTCAAAAACATCATGATTATCAAATAAAAAAGAGTTATTGGTTGAAAACACACTTAAAATATCCTGATTTTTTGAGTTTCATACCTGACTATCAAGTGTGTAAGTATCCTGCCTGAACTATCATCAACTATATAGCAAAACACACCTCAACTATCAATTGTTCAACTTTCCTACCTGAATAATGATGATATTTCAGATAGAAAAAGTGAACAGTCATATTGAAGTGTGTTTGATAAATGATGAGGAAACTCATACATCTAATATTTCAGATTGAAACTTAAAAAATCAAAATACTTTAGGTGTACTTTTGACGGTTGACTAAAAAAATAAATTAAAAATAGGATAGGAATCAGATAAGGTTACCATAAGAGAAGAAAGAGACACAAAATGCCATACATGCAGTTAAAGGATTGAGTCATATAGGCTTTAATATTTTAGATATGTTTGACTTCCACCAATAACAAACTAAGCCATCAGCATTCTTATTGGTTGGTCTATAAATGGAAAGAAGGGATCTAACAGCTCATATATGAGATCAAGTGGCTAAAAAGAACCATTGACTTTTGTGCTAACTCACTCTTAACTTTGCACTCAGTTGCAGTCGCAGAGTCAAAACTTTCACAAATAGAAATTCAAAATATAAAGAAATAAACACATAACCTGATATGGTGATCTCAAAAACAGGTTAAGTTATCTGTGATAATCGACTAAATTACATCGATAGTGTAAAAATTCTTTGTGAAGGGGAGTCTTGGAGTAACTGGTAAAGTTGCTGCCATGTGACCAAGAGGTCTGGATTCAAGCCTTGGAAATAGCCTCTGGCAGAAATGCAAGGTAAGGCTACGTACAATACACCCTTGTCATGGGGCCCTTCCCCTAACACCGTGCATAGCGGTAGCTTTAGTGCACTGGGCTGTCCTTTAGTGTAAAAATTCTTTGTGCTATAAATGTATATAACTTAAAAGAGAAAAAGGAATGAATAATCTTATTCTTGCATGTTCTATGCAACTAATGTACACTTTTCCAACTAAATATGTTTGTTTGAACTTTGAAACATTGATAGTCTATATCATCTACCAAAACAACAGCCAAATATCTGTCTTTTTTCTTCTTTGTAGTTATTCCTTGTAACTTTTTCTTAAAGTTTCTAGCCTCTACTCTTTTGAAAAATGAACTCCATTTAAGTATACTCCTTCACTTATACTCTTCTCCATTGTACAGAAGAAGCTAATTCTGCTCTTTGTTTTCAATCTGGCTTCTGCATTGCTGAACATTTGCAGTTCGCTCGACAATCAGTGAGTACCTATAACCATAAAACATAAATCTGTGAGAAGTTTAAAAGACAAAATTGAGTAAAGCAGATTTTGGATTTACGTTGTTTCAAGATTATACCTTGTACTGTTTTTGGAGGCCTTTAATGTACTCGACAGCCAAATCTAGCATGTCTGCGGTGTTTGTTTGCTGTCGACATGAATTATACACTCAGTAAGAAAAAAAAAGACAGCCCGGTGCACTAAAGCTACCGCTATGCGTGGTGTTCGAGGAAGGGCCCCACCACAAGGGTGTATCGTACGCAGCCTTACCTTGCATTTCTGCCAGAGGCTGTTTCCAAGGCTTGAACCCGTGACCTCCTGGTCACTTGACAGCAACTTTACCAGTTACTTAGTAAGAAGAGGGGGGGGGGGGGAAAGAGGAAGTGCTGAAATTGAAGGAAATCTACCTTGTCCATGTTGGGCACAAGCTCTTGTAGCTTTCTCATTCGTTCACTTATACGCGTTCTTCTCACCTGAAATATCACCATATAATAGTCTTATCTCACGAATTCAACTAAGGTACGAAGATAATTGAACTTCAAACTTAGACTTCCTTGTAGGGAAAGTTTGAAGGTTGTTACAAGATTTTGACGATAATGAACTTAAAAGTTAGAATATTGGTCTAAACATATAGGACCATCTGTATAATAATGGTAGTTTATGTCCTACCCTTTCTGCAATGCTCCTAGGATGAGTAGCACAGCCACGTTTGGCTCGGATCTTACAAGGAATAGTGTCTTGAAAATGCAATAACTTCTCCATAGCTGCTATATCAGCTGGTGTCTTTGGTAAACTTAGATGGTGTGACAAAATCGGAGGCCGATTTCCAAGTTCTTCAATCTGGTTGTACACAAGATTTTCGATTCAAAATCTACATAATGTAACGAAATCGATGTAGAACTATACGCTACATTTGTTCTCATCATACCTGAGCATTAGCGAATTGCTTATTCTCCTCACTATCTAACTCCCTTTTGTGACCTATGAGCGTCTGCTGAAACTGTGAAGAATCAGTCCAAGATGTAAAAGGAAATCCCATATTGTAAAGTTGAGCTTCTGAGTTTGCATCTCCACGCTTCTCATCATCAACGAAGGCAGTTGCTATGCTGCTCTCGTTATCGACCTCTAAGATTCGAGACAACATTCCTAACGAAGAAGGTGTAACTGATGGGAAGCTAAAATGGCCTTTCAACCTACTCGAAGATGGACTTGAATCTCCATTGACACCATTTGCCATTCTATAACCTCCAGTGCCGCCTTTCAATGTGGCATAGCCTGCAAATTGCCATTCAACCAACTCAATCAGGACTAGAGAACGAAGGTAGTGAGAAGCGGAAAAATCAATAAGAAAATGGCTATCGTTCGATGTTTCTACCTAACAACCCTTGGTTCTGCTAAACAGATCACAATTACAAATACCTCGACGAATAACAACAAAATGGATGAAATACGAATTTGCTAATATGTTGAACACTTGCCTAATCTTGAATCTTAAAAGTTCGAGCTTCTAAGGAAACTAATAAAAGGATCATTCTGATGTAACTTATCCACTCAAACAGTACAACAAGAACATACTCCGCAGTCCCACTAAGTGGGCTTTGGGGAGGGTAGACTGTACGTAGATCTCATCCCTACCTCAAAGAGAGAAGAGGTTGTTTCCGATAGACTCTCGGCTTAAGAAAAAACAATCCAAATCAGTCCAGAAAAAGAATAAACGGATGTCAAACCATAACAAAGCATTTTGAACAGTAACTACATCAAAATAATATGATGATCGAAGTACAAAAAACAAAAGATAGTAATACCGAAAGAAAAATAAAAAGAAACAAGACTACCATCATCTACTCCAAACAGATATATCAGCAGAATCTAATAAACCAGGGCAAAACCAGAGACATCAACATAAATATACTCTTTGGCATTTATCCATCTGCTTAGTCTTTTAGCAACAACTAGAAACTCTAATTCCACACCATTAAATAGCAGCCCGGTACACTACGCTTGCGCTCTACACACTGGATCCAAGGAAGGGTCGGACCACAAAGGTCTATTGTACGCAGTCCTTCCCTGCATTTCTGCAAGAGGCTATTCCCTCTGCTCGAGCCTCTGACCTCCTGCATCAAGTCTAATTTCATACCATTAAAGGGAAAGTCAGGTGCACCAAGCTCCCTCTATGCACGTTATCCAAGGAAGGTAGGGACCACAAGAGTCTATTCTATGCACCCTTACCTTGCAAGGCTATTCCCACAGCTCGAACCTCTGACCTCCTGCATCAAGTCTAATTGCATACTATTAAAGGGAAAGCCAGGTGCACTACGCTCGCGCTCTACGCATGGGATCCAAGGAAGGACGGGACCACAAGAGTGTATTCTACGCAGTTTTACCTGGCATTTCTGCAAGAGGCTATTCCCACGGCTCGAACCCGTGGCCTCCTGCATCAAGTCTAATTGCATACTATTAAAGGGAAAGCCTGATGCACTACGCTCGCGCTCTACGCATGGGATCCACGGAAGGACGGGACCACAAGAGTGTATTCTACGCAGAGGCTATTCCCACAGCTCGAACCCATGACCTCCTGCATCAAGTCTAATTCCATACCATTGCTATGCAAAAAAGAACAGAAAGTACATATATAACAGTACTTGAACTATTAACGAATGCACACAAAAAAACAAAAGGTTGCCCTACAAATCAATAGTACTACTTTCCAAAAGAAGAACAAGAAGAGTATCAAAACAGTACCATTTAGAGAATTGAGCTGAGAGAATAAGCCAGCTGGAGAACTGTTTTGCCTCATAAGATTTGATCCCACCAATTTATTTTGTCCACCTTGATGAATGTTATTACTATTACTACTACTTCCCAATACCCTATACCCCCCACCACCACCCTCCATAGACCCCACCACATGAACACTACTAGTACTAGAATTTTGCCTTGGATATTGAGGTGGCAAATTTGCACACAGTACTTTACTATCAAGAGAATCCTGAGACACCAATAACTGGTTACCAAGATTGAATTTTGAGCCCAACCCTTTATTCTCTATAGAAATATTTGCATTATTACCAACTCCATCAATGAAATTTTCAAGAAATGAACTTGGAGCTGATCTAAACCTTAATAAACCAGAACTGGTCTGGTTTTTTGCAAACTCTGATGAGTCCATTTTTGTCACCAAAGAAAAAAAGAAAAGAAAAACTTTCTTTAAATATGTGATTTTTGTAGAATATATAGAACAAGAATCAAAATAAAATCTCCATACATTAGAAAAGTTAAAAAGAGTATTTGTATACAAAAACAGCTTGTTTGTTAAGCAGTATGGAGGTACAAAAAAACTTCAAGAACAAGCAATAAAGAATAGTTCTTTAAGAATTTTTTTAAATTTTTTGCAAAGAAGAGGCTTTTAGTTTTAAATTTCTTAGCTTCTTTGGAGTGTTTTTTTTTTTTCAGGAAAGGAAGTAGCAAATTATAGAAAAAAGTGATGGGAGAATTTTGGGACTTTTTTCTTTGGGGGCAAAGAAGTGGGGGATCTAGAAACATAATGAGCAAGAATAATTATGGTGGAGTGCATGGCGATGTCAGAAATTTTACTAAGAATGTTCAAGAATTAATATATATGAATATAAATAGTAATTTATGATATTATATATGTCACAATCTGAGTCGAGGTCTTGTAATGTATGGCTGTACAGGCATTTCGAATCACGAAGGCCCGAGAGACCCCAGACCCCTGTAACTCCCCAACTCACTAGTGATACTGTATGCTCTGGGCCCACGCTTGCACGGCTTTAAAACGCGTTATTAGAGAGTAAGGCTTTCTTACTTATATACTCAGCATCCCTTCTATGTTCTGTCGATATGGGACTCCTTTCTAAGTTGAGGTGTTACAATATAATTTATATAATTTTTTATGAATAAAGTATAATTTTTCGACTAAGAATATTCAACTAGTCATCTTTCGTTGTATGTAGCTACATCATCAATGGAGCGATAAGTATTTGTTTGAACCACCAGAGTTGGTATAGTGGTTCAGCGCTATGTCCCTTAAGCAAGAGGTCGGAGGTTTGATCCCCGCCTCTGGCGAATGGAGCAAATTCTGTGACCAGTTCCCTACCGTAAAATGCGCTGACCGATGAACGAAGAATTAGTCTCACGGCTGTCGGCTATGGGAATACCTTGAGAAACCAAAAAAAAGATAAGTATTTGTTTGAGTTAGGGAGCGTTTTATCTCAATATGAGATTTATTAGTGTCTATTTAGATTGGGATAAGACATAAAAAAAAATGTATATTTTTATATATAGTTGGTATTAATTTAGGTAGGAAACAAAAACATAAACATGTCATAATTCATATATAAAATTCACAAAAACTTGATTTAAGTATATTTTTTATTGTTAACTCAATTAAACTCTAATATAAATACATCACATCGAGTGGAGAAAAACAGAATGACCTCAAAATTTGAACGGATTTTCGTCACTCTTTTATATAAATTCCGTTAAAAATATGATTATTGAACACCGAATAAAAAATTAAAATAATGGAGTATTTAAAAAAAAAAAAATCTGAATGACCTCAAAATTTGAACCAGCTGATTCCCATTACTGTATTATAAAATATTTTTTTAATCTACTGAATTTAAAAATCTTTTTGAAAGTTTTGGTTGCATGTATATGTAGTACTTGACGTTTCATGACATCAACATAAAGCAAAAGATATTTTGATTTTATAAGATTTTATAATGTGACAAAAAGCTGTTGCAGCTTTGTTTAACTTTTTAGGTTAAATTAAATTGTGAAATACAGTAAATTAATTTGGAATATGTCAAATAAATTAACTTTTACAAAGACACAGCCATAAATTTCAGACTAAATATTTATTATGAATTTTTCAAAGCAAAAATTGCAGGAGTTTTCTGTTGTTTCTAATTTACAGCATAGCATATATATTCCCCAATCATTATGAGGTTGACCAATTCCACAACAATGAGTAGAAGAATTAACCGTGGCGGAGCAAAGATTTTCATTAATAGGTTCAAAAATAAATATGTAAACTAACCAAAGGAGGTTCAATATTTATAATATCTACGTAAAAAATAATTTTAACTATAAATAAATAGTATAATTTTTTTGCCGAAAGGAGTTCGAATGAACCACCGACCTAAATTCATTCTTAAATTAATCTCAATATTAATTGTCTCTTATTCCTCGTATCAAACGAGTATATAATAGGGGTGTGTAAAAATTGAATCGATCAATAAATAAAATCGATAAAAATGTTATTAGTTTATTATTATTGGGTTATCGAGTTATTAGGTTAACGATTTTTAATGATTTTATAAAAAAAAATTTATTGGGTTATTGGTTAAGTTATGATCTTTTCTTATTCGGTTGTTGGGTAAATCAAAAACCCAATATGAAATATATGTACATACATACATACATACATATAGATAGATAGATAGATAGATAGATAGATAGATAGATAGATAGATAGATAAATAAATACATATATAAGTTCTACAAACTAACAAACCTATTTAATTTCCTGAAGTAACATTCAATTTAAACTTGGAAATTCTAGTAAATTAAAGGACTTTGACTGCAACTAAGACTCCACTTCTTTTCATGTTAGTTGCTATTATTTTTATTTTATGAGTATTTTTTTATTGGTTAACTCAACTATCAATAATCGTTAAGGACTAAAAATTAATAAATCAATAAAAAAATATCTTATTAATTTAACATATTTAAAAAATAAAAATCAATAAATCGAATCAAATCGATAGATAAACACGCCAGTACATAGCATAAATAACAAATTATACATATTATATGATATATTGATTAGGCCACCACTTACCACTAAAGGAAATCATGTGCACTAAATTTTGGCAGAAAAGACAAATTATATTCTTTTTTATCCCCATTTAGTAAACGGAGGCCACTTTGTTTTTAGTGTTGTACAGACAATGACATGTGATTAGTAAGCTTAAAACTACTAATTAGATCAAATCAATTATTAATTAATCAGATTACACGATAATTAGTTCAAAGATTCTCAGTTCTATTAAAAAAAAAACAAATACTAATTGTAGTACTTCAATGTTTTGACAATTGTGATTGTGACTTACTTACAATATTTCCTTTCATGTATGGACTATAATTCTCCACGTTAATTGATGGAGGCAAAAATTAATTAGTACCATAAACGTATCTAAAAACTTATTTTTAGAATCTAATTTTCAATTAGTATATGTAAATGTGACGTCAGTGACGAAGGGTGTGCAAATGACGACAGATAACAAAAAAAGAACTGACAGCTTTCTAAATTTGCAAGTTTTGAAGAGCGAGAAGTGACGAGTTTTATGAGATGTAATACAAGTCCACACGATATGTATGCATCTCTAAACACGATGATGACATAATTCAAGGAACAAATCATGAGGTCAGTTGGCCAAAGCAAAAATGTCATGGACTTGAATCGTAACAAAGATAATATCAGAACCTATTTAATTAATACTTTCTTAGTACGATATATATGGAACGGGCTATTTGAGTGGTCAAACGAGCGAAACGGCACGAACGGGGTATTTTCGGGCCAAATTAGTGTGTTATAGCTCACGGTTCCGGGGGTGAGCTCGGGGTCCGGGCGTGTTTTGGGCCGAAAATCGATCGGGGCCCCCCAAGCAGGCTGAGGATCGGCCTAGTGTGGGCTGTTGGGGTAGGCAGGGCCATTTGGGTGGTCAAACGGGTGAAACGACACAAACGGGACGTTTTCGGTTAAAATTGGTGTGCCATAACCCACGGTTCCGGGGGTGGGCACGGGGTTCAGGCGTGTTTTAGGTCAAAAATTGATCAGGGCCCCCAGTGATACTAGATCAATCCACAAGGTCCAAAAACAGGTACAAAACGTCACAAACAGTCCACAAACGCAACAACAAAATCGAGAACAGCAACGACAACAAGAACAAGATGACCACGAGATGAGGAGAACAACAACAATACACGATTTTACTAGAACAAGAACACAAACACAATTACAAGAAACGTAAAGATAGGTAGTGAGACAAATGAGGATATAAATCCTAAGAACCAAAGAGTATATTAAACTCTAAGACCCTTAACACCTACACACAACAATCACCTAACTCTTACCACGACATAAGAGGGCGTGAACAACTCAAGCACCAAGGCTTCTAAGCAAAATACAATCACTAGTGAATCCACACTAGTTTCTTGTCCTGGTTTCGATTTGCCTCAAATGAGAGAAGACTTAGGTGTTTCAAGTTTCAAGTTTATACAATAATAATCAACTAAAGAAGCAAAACCCTAATACTAAACTATATATATATCAACGCATCTATAAGTTCTTACCTAATAAACGAATAAATATTTACCTAATAAACAATAGTATGTATTACTTGGCCATTTGGCTAACCATAATTGGATTTATGTTAGTTTTATAATAGAAAATGAACAGGAAACCTTATCTAAATATATCATATTTAAAAGATATTTATCATTTATAACTATGTAATATTAACTATATAATGGATTTTGGCCGAAACTTCTTGGACATGCTCTTGTTGGTTTGGAGGGGTGAACATGCGTTTTTTTAAAGACATATGAGCAAAACAATAAAAATTGAGGATTTTTTATAATTTTTTGTGTGTGCTAGTCTATAGTCTATGAATTAATGATTGGGGCGGACGTCCGAAAGGATTTTGGGCAAAACTCTGGGTGAAACTTCTCGAGCGATCTCCCGCAGCCTATTAAATGATCGAGTTATCTTGGCAGGCATGAGGAAGCCATTTTCCAAGTCAAACGGGTGAAACGGTAGGAATTGCGAGTTTTTACGACTTTTGATAGGTGTTAGCCCATGGTTCGGGGGTTGGGATCGGGCTAAAAAAAATGGGGGTGAAACTTCTCGAGCGGTCCCCCGATGACCTATTAAATGGATCGAGTTGCTTTGGCGGGAATGCGGGAGCCATTCTCCAAGTCACATGGGCGAAACGACCGGAATTACGATTTTTGCGACTTTCGATGAGTGTTTGCTCACAGTTCGGGGGAGGGGCCTCGGGTTTTGGTAAAAAATCTGCGCAAAACTTCTCAGGCGATCCCCCGATGGTGTCACACCCCTTTTTACGTACTCCAAAAAATTTAATGTTTTAAGGGTCGAAAGGGTTTTAATTATTAAAGTGACAAAAGATGAAAATTTATTTCGGAAAAGGATTATTTACATTTTTTACTCAGAGTCGCCACTTGGCATAATCTGGTGTGCCAAGTCACCATTGGGAAAATCCTTTTCAAAACCATTTGACTCTTTAAACTGGTTTGCGAACAGAGATTCGGACTAAGGAATTCTGTTGACCGAGGGGAAGGTGTTAGGCACCCCTCGATCCCGTGATTCAACCACGATCGCTTGGTAGAGTGTATCAACTATTTTGGCATTACGAAATGCCACACAAAAGCACGCAAAATAATCAAACAATAAACAAAACAAAACAATCAAAAAATGTAAAGTCCAGTCCAATTATACAGTCCAAAAATAAATAGTGCGAAAATATAAATCTATTCTACCCTAGACTAATCTTATACTACGCTCTACCGCTTCACCCGACGCCTCGGTCCTTCACCACGAACATCTTCCAAGTACAAGGTACTTCGGGGCATTCCCCGGCTAAATTAATATAATAGATGTCAATGTATAAATCAAAACCATTCCACAAACATTTCACCATTCAACAATCACAAATCCTAAATCTTGCCTACCCAACCTACCTTTGCCTAAACCAATCGGCGTATCACGATACTACCAAGTTCAATTAGCGCTCGTTTCAAGTTAAACACACAATGAAATCAACTAATACAAATATCCAATTATATCAAATTTAAATTCTCACCCCCAAGTCCATTTTTAACCACATGATTAGTGCATGCTTCTATTTTCCAATCACATCTCATAATCTGAAACCAACATCAAACACAACACAAACAACGAATATTCAAACCAAACACACAACAAATAAATCATCCACACCCACAACATCAATAAAGAGTCAAGATAAAATAAAGATGGTAGAAGAAATGGACCTCGATGAAACTGATCCTTGTCGATAATAAAGAAATCTGAAGACCAAAATACTCGACCGGAGAACCTCAATCACGAACCTCCCCGAATCCAAACTCGGCATGGAAAATTGAAACAAGAAATAATATAGCTCGAGTTACGATTAGCTCAGGATAGCGTAGACGGACAGAAACAACTCAGAATCCAGTGCACTTAACCTTTCTGATGGAATATCGAACCTAGTGCCTGAATCTGACCGAAATTCAATGAAGCAAAGAGATTCCGATGAGAATTAAACCAAAATCAAGATCGGGAACAATGGTTTAACCGTATTTGGATGGAACAGAGGGCTGGTCGTCGTATTTTTGTTACACCGGAGCTCCGGTGAGCTCGGTATTGACGACAAATCAGAGAAAACCAGACGGATGTAGCATTTTTCGGTAATATATCGTCGAAAACGTCTCTCTCATCCTTCCTCTCTCACTCAAAGCTATTGCCTCTCTCCGATTTCTCACTCTCTTCTCGATCTCACTGTTTTGCTCCCATTCCTGTGCGTGTGTGTGCTTGAGTGTGTGTAGTGCATTTTCCGGTGACTGAACGGTAGCTACAGTGACCGTCGGAGCTTTCTCAGTGATAATCCCGATCGATTCCTCACCGGAAATAGTCAAATCCAACCCCTTTTCTCTCCTTCTAGATCGATTTCCGCTCTTTACCCCTTTATCCCTCTCTCTCTCCGATCTTTCCCTCTCTGTATTGTTTATGTGGAGTCTATTGTGAGTGAAATCGTGAGGAAGAAAGAAGAAGAGCCTCGAATGCTCTCTATTTATTCTTTTTTATTCAAAAAAAATCAGCCCCCCTTTATGTTCCTTTTTGTGTGTGTTCTCTGTGAAGAAGAAGATGAAAAAAAAATCCAGTGTGTGGGTTCTGTGCGTGGTTGTATATGGCGTGAGGTAGGTGGGGTCACATGGGGGTAGGGGGTAGTGGTGAGGTGGGGTAGAGTTTGTTAGGATAGGGTAGGTGTTGTTTTTTAATTGGGTGGGTTGTTAGAATATTAGGATAAAACAAAATTAGTTAGGGGGTTGTTATTTTTTGGAGGGATTATCACACGGGTGAGGGTACACGGTAGGAAAAGGTAAACAATAGGTAAAACAACATCGGAGAGGGACGAAATTAGGTGTCTACATCATGCCCCCTTTGAATGTAAACATGAAGTGTTTTCAGACAAAGAAGTAGACAGCGAGACCAAATTTTGACCCGACCATTATCCAAAGACAGAAACAGAAGGAAGAAGGACAACCGAGTTTTGACTTAAGACATCCCACCTACTCACATTATGAGAGGATCGAGTGACAAGTATCTCAACTTTTGGAAGGAGATGGACTATACCGAGTTGGAGAGTCGCGTGAGATTCCATCGAGGTTCCGGTCCGCGGCTCTGTTATTACATCAAAAATGAAATTACAAGTTAAAACATAAATGAAATTACAAAAATCCTATCTATACAGCTTCTGTCGGCTCTTGGCTTGACTTTTATCACCCTATTCTTCAGACGGGCTCCTGACTTGCCATTTCTTTCAACTTGTTGCTTGGCCTTCAATTACTTCGCTTTGTTGCATGACTTTTCATTTCTTCACCCTATTCTCCAGGCGGGCTCCTGACTTGCTATTTCATCACTTTGTTGCTTGACTTTTCATTTCTTCACTCTGTTCTCCAGGCGAGCCTCTGACTTGCTATTTCATCACCCTGTTCTTCAGGCGGGCTCTTGAAATCCAAAATTAAAACTAGAACGAAAAATATCCCAAACAAGAATTATAATAAAGCAGTATTTCATTTTTGAAAGTGTTGTCCCTTTTTTCAGGAGGGTCTTGAACATAAAGTAAAAATCCTCTTTTTCAGGAGGGTCCTAAACAGTAAGTAAAATCCCCTTTTTCAGGAGGGTCCTGAACAGCAAGTAAATCCCATTTTTCAGGAGGATCCTGAACAGAAAGTAAAATCCCATTTTTCAGGAGGGTCCTGAACAGAAAGTAAAATCTCATTTTTCAGGAGGGTCCTGAACAGAAAGTAAAATCCCATTTTTCAGGAGGGTCCTGAACATAAAGTAAAATCCCTTGGATGTTCATTACCAATGATAGCTGAATTAAGTGAAGCGAATTTGCCCCTATATCAACAAAGAAAATTTGTCAGTTAAAAACTTAGTGGTGGTTTGCCGATCTTGGCTTCTCAGGTATCTGCCCGGCACTCGTTCCTTTCATCTTTGTTCCAAATCGCTAACACTTTTCCTGTCTTGCCGCATCATTGACCCGGATCCATATTGAGGGAAATAAATTCTGACTCAAACAATGGGTTTCCATTTTACCATGTCCCTGAGGTGCACTCTTTTCCCAAATCTGAATGCTTTCATGAATCCAATAGTCTGTCGGTTGATAGACTTCCTTTGCTTCATGTTGAATTACGATCATATTTCTTTCCTGTGTTGTTCCTTGGCTTTTCCTCATATAATTGGAAAGACCGGTAGTAAATTTTGAAATCCTTTCTCGCTTGTTTTGACACAGACTTGACTTTAAATGTAAAGAAATAATGGTGACTTTTATTTTGATAAATAACATAAAAAGACAAAAAATATGAATATGTAAATGAAAGAAAAGGGAAATTTCCCATATTCAAAAAGAAAACTTATCTGAAACGACAACCAACTCCAATAAGTATGGCATGCATTTTGGATTGAGCTGTCTGATCTTCCTATCCAAACTCCCCATTTGTTGTCGAGTTCGTGCCTTTGCCGCTGAGCCACTTCTTCAAATTCATTGGACTCATACATCACATTCGATTGACGACATCTTAAAAGACTTTCGCCACTAAATCTCTTTCTTTTCACTTTTCTCTTGAACTCTCCATCGCCTTACGGTGCCCGTGAGGGTTTTCACCAATAAGACTCTCTCATTTTCATTTTCTCTCAACTCACCATCGCCTTATGATGGCCACGGGGGTTTTCACCAATAAGACTCTCTTATTTTCATTTTCTCTCAACTCACCATCACCTTATGATGCCCATGGGGGTTTTCACCAATAAGACTCTCTCATTTTTGTATTTCTTTCCTGATTTCTTATGCTGAGGGAGACAAGTGGTACTTCACAATGTATCATCATATCCATTGCATGCTTATCCTTGACATTATCAAAAATTGATTTGAAGGACTTTCTTTGATTGTAACTTGG